>NC_064619.1:663398291-663403291 GCF_023898315.1 Schistocerca nitens
CATCTACGACAAGTTTTGTCACCAGCTGAATATCTGATCACTGCAGAATATTAACCCATTTCAGGCTATGTTTTAATTAATTTTAGGTGGGCCGATCCCGGCGGTACTGCAATGCCGGGCCAACCCGCGACAGAGGTGGAGCAAGCCCCTAGCACTCCGTCATGAGCCAAAAATGAGTTTAATATTCTGGTCCTGCGATGCAGGACGTATCAGATACTAAGCTGATAAGAACAGATTTTTATTTTCCGAGATAATTCTTAGTTACAATCTTACGAAGTATAAATTTAAGAAAAGAATATCCATGACTCTATACAATACGAGTTTTACAGGTTTATTAAGTTTAGATAAATTTAAGAAAAAAAAACGGTACTAACCGTACTTAAGTATTTGATCACTATTCTAGTTCGTGGGTTAAGCCCACTACTTAAATATCATGAGGCCGCGTTAGGCGCGGATACTTAAGTATATTACCTTAAGATTAATCCCGCGGTAGGCGCGGCCTTACTTATGTCAGATCAGGGGTAGTTTGGACCTAATTTAGGAGCTATTTTATGTTTATTTGATTCATCTCCATGCCCTGACAGCGCACTGCACATGCACGGCTGCCAGCGGCTGGTGCGCCACGCACGCAGGCGGGTCACACTCAGCCGGACTTCTCCCCTCTGTCCGCCTTGCGGCGGACGTCACTGGGGTGTCGTGGCAGGAGGGTGTTGCTTCCCACGCTGGCTGGAGACTGCCGGGCAGTAGGCACACGTACGGCGCCGCCCAGCACCGCGCCAACCGAGGTGGGGGCCATATTCGGCGGCCACCACGGAGGGAGGGGCACTAGGCAGCACCGCACGCACCGCTACTGACTCGGCACTGCTGCAGTGCGGCGCGAAGATGGTGTAACGGCGCAGGTCCCGCGTCGTGAAGGAGAATCTCGACACCGACGACACGAAGGCACCGACCTCGAAGTTCTCCGACGACTGCAGTCTCGAGGGTCTCGCAGCCTGACGTCAGAGCGTGCCACAGTCTAGGGGGACACATACTGGCGGTGGCCAGTGATGTGTTCAACGTAGATGTCGCGGGACCACTTGATGGTGTCGGACACCATCAATCGCCGCATCAGTTGGCAGTAGCGGCTGGCGATGCCTAGGTGCCGAAGCACCGCATCGTTCTGGCGGTCCCACGCCCCCAGACTGCCGACAACCAGGGCGTCGACAGTGACGGAATAGCCGCGAGCGGCTAATCCGCGCGCAACGTCGGCGTACTTTATTTTCTTCAGTTGCCGAGCGTTGTCGAGCGCAATCCGCCTATTCTCGAAGGGGATTGTCACATCGACGATGGTCACAGTCTTCGCGGCCTCGTCAGTTATTACGAGGTCCGGACGCAGCCCACTGCTGTCCCCTATGACGGCTTGGTTGATCCTGATGTCAGGAACAGCAGTGTTTCCTCTTCTTGGTCGCCCAGCGACTGCTGTTGCAAGGCGGTTGAGGACTGCGTTGTGGCGATACTGCAGGGCTGCTGAGTGCACCATACACGCGTTGATTACGTGCGGGAGCGTCTCATTGTTGTGGCCACAGCGTCGGCAGGCTTTGTTGTTGTTTGCCCGCCCATCAAAGCGGCGACATCCGTTCAGAGGCACGACTCCGAGTCTGGCGCGATGTATAAAGCGCCAGTCTGCGAAGCGGGTGTATTTGCCTCCCGCTATGAAGTGGTTGGACGCTGTGGACTCCCTGGTGCACTCGAACACCTTCCCCTGGTCCGGTTTTCTGAGTAGGATGTGGCGCAGGCGCTGTCTCAGACACTCGCGGAGCGTCCGCGAGAGAAGACGTTTGGCGCCCCCTCCCACCCGGACATGCTCGACGCCAGTGTTGACGGTGCGTCCCACGCTGTCATCATCGTGTTGCGGTCCATCGCCGCCATCTTCGAGGTGTCGTGTAGTCCCAAGCGCCGTCCTCTCCGTGGCCGGCTGCGTCACCCCTCCGATGCCGTCGTGTTCCGCGTCGTCAGCGATGGCGGGTCGGCCGCCGACCTCCACCTGCAACTCAGACAACAGTTCACTCCAGCGCCAGGTGACGCCACGCGGCGCTAGGCGCCTTGTGGCGTTCCTGACGCGTGTCCACAGTGACTGGATGTCACCTCCGTCACGTGCGAGGTCACCCTCAGTGCTGCCGCTAAGGTAGGTGGCCAAGTCGGCTCGACTTGGCTCCCTCCCCAGCCGGCGGCGCGCGGCCGTAGATAGAGTGGCCCAGGCGATGTCGCGGACGGTGGTGTCGTCGCAGTGCAGCATGCGGAAGCCGTGGACGATCGTTGAGATGTCCGCAGCGTCCGCGAGCGGCGTCAGGCCGCATCCTCCCTCTCCCAGCGCGAGGTACAGCTGTTCAGTGGACGCACGCTGTGGAAGGAAGAGCCATGATTTGACAGCCGCTTTCACTGCCTTGTCAAGTGCAGATAGCGGCCCCTTGCGTACCGCTCCGCCCCGCATGACAAAGTCAAGCCTGGGAAGGAGGAAGACACGCACAGCGTCAATCTTCTGCCAGGGAGCCAGCAGGGAAGCGTCCAGGTGCTGCAAGTCGCGTCGAATTGCCGCGATCGCATCCGTTGGCGTCTGCGCGACTTTGTACCCGGTGGGGACGCCAAGATGGAGGTAGGCGTCACCCGCACCGAGCACGGCTGGTTCTCCCCCTTGCAGGGCGAATACCGAGCCTAGTGTCTGCCGACGGCGGATGTGAAGCGTGGCACACTTCGACGGCTTGAAGGTAAGCCCGGCCCACGTCGCCGCCTCACCCACAACATTGAGGAGCGTCTGCATCGCCTCTGAATCCCGCGCCAGAAGCACGATATCGTCCGCATACGCCAGTGCACTCACACTGACGCCGCAAAGCGGAATACCACACTCATTTCTGAGCGAGGTTGCGGCGCGAAGTACCGGCTCGAGCGCGAGGTTAAAGACGATGGGCGACAGTGGACAGCCCTGCTTGACCCCCGCCAGGATCTCTATCTCCTCCGTTAGTCCGTCAGATGTACGGACACGGGTGGAGCAACCATCGTACATATCGGCAATTAGCTGATGCAATTGCTCTGGTAGTCCCATCCTGCTCAGTACTCCAAGGAGGTGGGCGTGAGGCACTGAACCGAAAGCATTCGCCAGGTCAAGCCAAGCAAAGCATGCTTGGCCTCCCCTGCGCCTTGCATCATCAATTGCCGTCTGCACAATGAAGTTGTGCTCATAGCAGCCTTCAAACGTGCGGAAGCCCTTCTGTTCCGGAGAGAGCAGGTTCAACCGCTCTGCCCAGAGAGAAGTGCGGTCCGCAACGATTGCAGCAAAGAGCTTAGAGATGGTGGAGCTCAATGCTAAAGGCCGCCAGTTCGTCACGTCCGAGACGTCCCCTTTCTTGTGGATGAGGACGGTAGTGGATACTTTCCACTGCACCGGAGTCTTCCGCTCATTCCAGCAGCGCGAGAAGATCTTAGCCAGCACATGGCAGCCAGGATCCTCACGTCGCAGGTCCGAGTAGGTGACTCCGTCTGCCCCAGGAGCAGTATTGCTCGCCTTCTGGAGCCGCTGTTGCACCTCCGCGGAGGTGATCAGCGACAGGACCTCCTCGCTGACATCAGGAGGCGTGGTGGCGGCAAAGTCCGGGACAGCAGCTGGTAAATCTGTAACAGAAAAAACAGATTTAGAATATACCCCCTTAAAGTGCTCCGTGAGCACGTTGCCATCGATTTGGCAGTACGGCGACGTCTCGCCAAGGACGCGCTGCATCGCCTTGCGCCGGTCCGCGCGGTACAGCTTCTGAATCTCAGACGCTGCACTCGCGTCGTACCGACGCTCGGCGGCCGCCGCGCGCCGTGCGCCACGTCTACCGCGCTGCCCACCGCGGCCGCGTGTAGGGGCAGGAGGAGGGGGATTGGCAGCAGCGTCGGCGCGGCCCTGGCCGCGGTGCGCTGCTGCTGGTGGCCCATCCTGTCGATCTCCGGCTGCCTGGCGTTGTGGCTTCGTCTCGGCGATCTCGGAGATGAAGTCCTCGACGACCGCGACGAATGCGTCCCATGGTTGGTTGTGGACGCTCTCCAGGGCCGCCAGCCAGCGCCGCTGCCTCTCCGTTAGCCGAGCGTCGGCCGGGGGAGGGGGGGGCGGAGCTGCCTGTGTTGCGCCCTGTTCGGAGGGTACAGGAGGGTCTGTCAGGTCAGGTGGAGGACGGGAGTTTTGCGGCGGGAGGTTGGGACTGGGACGGTCGTTACGACGTCGGCGTCTCCTCTTCTTGCTGCCATGTGTAGGAGACGCAGCTGCAGTCCCTCCGCTCACGTCGCGCCGCTCCGTCGTCTGCGTCGGTGGTGGTGCCGTGCTGCCATCTGGTGTGGGCCGCGCAGCGCTGCTGTCGGTCGCCGCGCCGATGACAGGTGGCGCAGCGGTAGCAGCAGGGGCCGGTGTAGCTCGCGCCGGTCTGGCGCTCGGGTCGGGCGCACTGCGGCTGGTGTTCGCCGCGCCGCCAACAGATGGCCCGGCGGTCGCCAGCGGCCCGCCGCCGGCGCAAGGAACACGAGGTGTAGCTCGCGCCGGCCGACCTGGCACGCCGGCTCGCCCCGGGCCGCTGTTACGCGGACTAGGTGCACGGCGGTCGCTACCAGATGGCGCAGTGGTGGTTGGCGGAGCCTGCGCCGGCCGGGCGCCTCCAGGTGTAGCTCGCGCCGGCCTGGCGCTCGGGTCGGGCGCACTGCAGCTGGTGTTCGCCGCGCCGCCAACAGATGGCCCAGCGGTCGCCCGCGCCCGGCCGCCGGCGCGAGATACACGAGGTGTAGCTCGCGCCGGCCGCCCAGACGCGTTTGCTCGCGCCGGGCCGCTGTTATGCGGACTGGGCGGTATAATGCGCCGTCGGTCCGGGGGCGGTGTTCTCCGTCCTGCAGCACGGCGTCTGTCCCTCCGTGGGGTGACTAAGTGCCACTCGTTATCTGAAACTGAGGCTGTTTGTTTAGTAGCACTCCCTGCCTGAACGGAGACGGAGTGACGGGCG
>NC_064619.1:663415791-663420791 GCF_023898315.1 Schistocerca nitens
ATAGGAAGTCGAGGGTAGGTTGAGAGTCGCAGTGACATAGCTCCAGGGGTAATCCAGGCAATACCTGGACGAGGTGCCTTAGTCAACCCTGAACACCTTTTGGTATCCATGAATCATGGCAACCTTCAAAAACCGAGCAAAGGTATTGGTGTATGTCCGGTTAGATTCCGTCAGGCGATGCTGGCTCCACAGGTAGTCCATAAAGGTGACAGCATCGGTGATGGAAAGGTCATAGATTGTGAAAATGGTGTGGCCCAAGAGCCACACCATTGCGTTTCGTCGCGTCCGGGGATTGGTTTGAAGATCAGGGGTGAGGAACCAGTCGATGGACACATTGTCCGGTGTCGTCCCACCAATTAGCGCTAAGAGCACACGGGCAAGGTCCCACACTTCCGCGACGTGAGGGCAGAGGAATCGGTGTTCTCTGGTATCGACGTCACCACACCGGCCACAAGCAGCCGAGGGCTGTAGACGGATGGCCGCCAGGCGATGGTTGGTAGGTATCAAATTGTTGACAACACGATACCAGAGCGCCGAAACGTCCGTGGGAAGGGCGGAGTTGTTGATATTAGCCCAAACATGGCGCCAGATGACTGACGGTCGCCTGTCCTCCAATTTATGCGGTGTGGGCTGGCCGCGAAGTGCATGGTAAAGGCGCCGCGATGTGCGCGCCTTGTCCGTGGCCACTGTGAGGACATAACTGCGGTGGAGATAATAGTCTTTGACCGTCGTCAGCCGGAACGGAATGTGCGTCAAACAGACCGGTGCACGCGCCGAGTGTGGGCGATAACGGTCGAAGAGAACTGCTGTAGTCCCACCGGGGTCGGCGTCGCGCAAAGTGGCAACACGGTGAATCAGCAGGGCCGCACATTTCCGGGAAAAGTCAATGAGGCCGAGGCCACCATCGACCTTCGGCAGCGTACAAGTCAGCGCATCAACCTTGAACAGCGCATGCCGCCACAAAAGCCAATATACCGCTTGTGATATGGCTCGGCCAATCTGTTTGGGTAGCGTAAGGAGTTGGGCGACATACCATGCCCGTGATAGGAGATAACCATTAATCAGCTGGACGCGTTGATGGAGGTCGAGTCGCCGATCAGCGTGGCTCACGCAAAGGCCTCGGATGCGTGTTAGAAGCCGCCGCCACGTGAGGGTTAACATACGTTGCGGACAGGCAGTCACCTCAAGACCCAAGATACGCTGTTCCCCCACAACGCGGTACCAGGGGCGTTCGACGGTCAACGAACGGGGCCCTAGCGGAAGCAGCACGGTCTTGTTGGGATTTAACTGAGCACCGGAGGCCCGTTCGTAGATGTCGAGGACGCGGCGAACGGAATCGATGTCCCTGGCGTTAGCAACAAACACACCAACGTCGTCGGCGTAGGCCGCACAGCGGAAGGTGACGCTTGGAAGAGCGACACCGTCGACCAACCGGCCAATGTCACGCAGCACGGGGTCTAGCGCTAAGGCAAACAGATACATCGACAAGGGACATCCCTGTCGAACCGACCGTCTGATAGGAATGGGGCGCGACCGGCAACCGTTCACCACGACAGTGGAATTTGCCCCATGCAAGAAGTTGCGGATGATGCGTATGAAGCGCTCCCCAAAACCCATCCGCGACATAACGGCCAGCAGGTAAGGGTGCGAGACTCTGTCAAAGGCACCGGCGAAGTCCAAGGAAAGAATGGCAGCTGAGGTGCGAGTGTCGGCGGTGAGGAGGACAACATCGCGGTACAGGGAAGCGGCGGTGAAGATGTTCCGACGCGAAACGCCACAGGATTGAGTGGGGCAAAGTACCTTAGTCATCGCCTGTTTGAGACGAGAGGCCACACATCGTGCCACCAACTTATAGTCAGTGTTAAGAACAGTGATAGGACGCAGGTCCTGAGCTCGACAGTGGCCAGTCACCTTTGGAATAAGGGCAATACGTCCAGTTAAAAATTCGGCGGGTAAGTCGCATCCAGCGAAAATCTCCTCGCACATTGTGCAGAAACGGTCGCCGAGCAGGTCCCAAAATTGTCGGTAGAACTCATAAGGGAGACCGTCGGGGCCAGGTGACTTGTGTCCCGGACAGGCACGGAGGACAGATGTGAGTTCAGCGAGTGTCAGTGGCTCGGTTAAAGAGCCGCGGTCATGACGATCCAAAGAAGTTGGCACCCCACTGATAAGTGCATGTTGTGCGGCGACGTCGACCTCAACATCCTGGAAGAGGTTGGTGAAATGGTCCGTCAGGTGTTGGAGGACTTCACGGTAGTCTGTGATACGCGTACCATCGTCTGCTTTAAGGCGCAGAATGGCGTTCTTCTTGGCACGAGTTCGTTCAGAGGCAAGGTGATAGATGGATGGCCTCTCGCCTTCAATCAGGTATTCAGAACGACACCGCACCACCATACCGTCGGCTTTCTCCCGAGAGAAGCGAAGGATTTTCGCTTTAATTTTGTTGAGGCGCATGCGGAGCTGATCATACCTGTCAGCAGGAAGAGTCAGGGCGTCAATGAGACACTGCTGATAGAAGGCTAACGTGCTACGTTTCCAGTGGGCGACGTCGCGACTATATTGTCGGAGAACACGTCGCAGCCGGGGTTTCGCACAGCGGATCCACCAAACCACCATGGTAGGGTACCGGGAAGTGTCCGTGAGACAGTCCTGCCATGTTTTCGTGACAAGAGCACGAAGTTCGGGCATTGGCAGATGAAGGGTATTCATCTTCCAAAAGGTGCCACGAGGAACCGGGGCTGGACCCGCGATACGCAAGGAACACGAGTACGCACAGTGGTCACTAAAGGCCACGGGTATGACTTGGACGGCACAAAGGGCGGGAGTCAAATCAGTCGAGACATAAACACGATCTATACGGCTGGCTCCAGTGGGATAGATGTGGGTAAATTGCGTGTAGGCGGGATGAAAGTGGCGCCACGTGTCAGTAAGGTCAGCCGCTCGAAGGAGTGAAGCGAGCGCTTCACACCGCATAGGCGTCGGGATCTGGTCAACTCCGGCTACCACACAGTTGAAGTCTCCGCCAAAGACAATAGGGCGACGAGCTGCTAAGAAAGGGGGGATATCAGACTGAAAAAGTGTCGTTCTGTCATGCCTGTGGTTAGCACCGGAAGGAGCATAGACATTTAGAAAAAGGACATCTTGAAGGATACATGCAAGGACACGACCGTTGGGGAGCGTGGTAACATGGGATGGAGTGAACTCTGATCGGTAGAGTAAAGCAGTACCCCGCCGGGCGTCAGGGTCGATGTTATACAGTGCCTCATAACCAACTAGGTCAGATAGAAAAGGGGCACAAACCTCCTGGAGAAATACCACATCAAACGCACCAAGGCGGAGAAAGTCCTTCAAAGAGCGAAGTTTGACCGGATTGGAGATGGAGTTAATATTGACCGTTAAAAGGGAGAGGGCTCCCGGCGGACGGTCAAATGCAGGCATGGGAGAGCAACACAGAGGAAATAACGGCAGATAGGGTCACGGCCGTAGGGAAGCAGGTGTGGAAACATCCACATCGGAACCCCGCTATATCACCCCGGATGTGAGAAACAAATATCAAGCAGCTCATGTGGGGAAAGCCCACTTAATCACGCATTTCATCGCCCTCGTCGTCAGCCCAGTTTAGGCCTCCCCCATCGGCAGGATAGTCCGAGCCAGGCGGCGCAGACGGTTCGGACGCAGTAGGGTGTGAAAGGGTACGAGTACGCTGTAGTGGCTGATCGCTACCCTGGTCATGTTTTCGTTTTGCAGGGATCGCTCCCCGATCTCGCGACGAACTGATAAGAGCCTCTAGTTGTCGAGCAGTTTGCCGCATGCCGCCCGAGCGGTCAGCGGAAACAGAGCGGGAAACTGAGGAGGCCTGAGAGTCAGTCTCACTGCCGCTGTCAGGGGGACGGAAAACGTCCGCCGCCTCCGCCGGTTGGTCTGGGTTCGCCTTCTTGCGTCGATGACGACGGCGGGGGGACTTAGCGTCATCTGCTGGGAGGGGCGGGGTAGGAAGAACGACCTCCATCTGTTCGACAGCGACCACATCACTCGGCACATCAGACGCCGCCGGCGGTACCGCCACAATGGGCGCCCGGTCCGGGACGGGTTCGTCAACCGGTGCACTGGGTGCCGGTTGCACTGCAGCTGGCGGGGGTGACACGTCAGGGCGCTCAGCGGGACGGTGGGCAGCGCCCGCCACTACCTCGCTGAGGAGAGGCACAAGGTCGGTACCAGCAGCGCGTTCCCGCGGCAATTGCACAGGGCGCCGGCGCGGGCACTCCACGCGGAGATGCTCCGTCGATTGACAAAGGGAGCAAGTCTGCGGTTGCCCAATATATGTGACCTGGGCCCTGGTACTCGCAATATTTAAGTACGACGGTATGTGCTGGCGGAGGTCCATGCGGACACTACGAACGCCGCTGTTGCCCTGGAAACGGTAGGCACTGCCCCACCTCTCATTCGTGATGCTGAGCACCGTGCCATACCGCGACAAGACACGGCCGATGACTTCATTCGGACACTCAGGGGGTACGTTGAACACCCGCACAGTCCGTATGCCAAACCCAGACGGCACGATTGTCACTGTACCGACACTGCCATCGAAATAGCGGAACGGATGTTCGCCTGCTAGAGCCAGGCCATACTTTTCGTATTGCTCCTGGTTGACGAATTTCACAAATAACGAAAACAAGACGAAATCCAGTTGGAAGGTGTCAACATCATGTTCCGGTACACGTAGATCGCCAAAAATCCATTCTTGTATTTCAAACGCGGTCGGCCGTCTTGCGGCCCTGTCGAACACACACTGAATACTATTCGACCGATTGGTCATGTCACCGCAAAAATGTCAACGACGGAGAAATAAAAAACAAACGAAACCTCGATCGCTATACGCGAGAGGTGACCCAAAACCCGCGACAGAGCCCAACAGAACGCTCCGCTCGCGGGGTGCTTCTTAGCCAAAAGGCCGAGAAGCGATAAGGAAAATCCGCAGTGGAAGGGCCTAAATGCTTGCA
>NC_064619.1:663425791-663445791 GCF_023898315.1 Schistocerca nitens
TCCTGTGCCCCCATAAATTACCAGCCTAGTGTAATGCGGCTGCAAGAGCGGTCAAGCACACAGCAAAAAAAAAAAAAAAAAAGTACTTAAGATAATCTAAATTAATTAAAACAATACGTGGTGTGTAAGCAGCTAACTACTGGGGACATCGACATCTACGACAAGTTTTGTCACCAGCTGAATATCTGATCACTGCAGAATATTAACCCATTTCAGGCTATGTTTTAATTAATTTTAGGTGGGCCGATCCCGGCGGTACTGCAATGCCGGGCCAACCCGCGACAGAGGTGGAGCAAGCCCCTAGCACTCCGTCATGAGCCAAAAATGAGTTTAATATTCTGGTCCTGCGATGCAGGACGTATCAGATACTAAGCTGATAAGAACAGATACTACACTTTGATCTTAGCCAAAAGGCCGAGAAGCGATAAGGAAAATCCGCAGTGGAAGGGCCTAAATGCTTGCAGCGTGTGCGCTCCACATGTGGGAGTGACACACGGTGGTACGGGCCGATATGGCAACAGGCGACCGTCGAAAACATGGCAAAAGCGAGTGCCGGAAGGAACGACATTTCACGAGAGCACTCATCAACAGCCCAGTACTAGCCTCCATGTCGAAGAGTAAACTGCGACTCCCATTTGAACGCCGCTAGCTGCCAGGGCAGCGGAGAAGCCGTGACGCCGCCCCACAGCAGCGCCAGGCCGGCGCGAGCTAGACCGTCGCGAGGCCGGCGCGAGCTACACCTAGCCGACTGCTTACATCGTCCACCGCCAACTGCATATGTGTGTGTGTGTGTGTGTGTACACACGTATTCTGCGTGCGTGCGGCGGCGGCGGCGACACGACGACGTTCGCGAGGAGCTAAGGTCATGTGTGTGTTGGGGTTTATGGGCGCTCAACATCGAGGTCATCAGCGCCCTGACACACATGAAAAGGAACGAATGTGGAGAGACCTAATAAAACTGAAAAAACACACTCAAGGAAAGCAGAAAAAGAGGGAAAATACTACAGAAGAATGTAAAACCTAAGGAAAGGGAAAATATAGCAACAAGAATGACACAGGAAATTGTCATTGGCTGGCCACTTACATAAAATATGGGCGAGCTTGTCACACAGTGAGCAAATTAAAATCCTCTCCCTAAAATCTTTGTAAAAACAGTTGACATGGCACAGAACTTTAAAACTTTATCCACATTCGTCCGAGTGTTGCCTAAAAGAGTTGGCAGGTCCGCTGGCAAGTCAGCCGCGGCCCGGTGGTCAGAAAATAAAACGCAATCCAGTAAAACGTGGCGCACAGTGACCTGGACGCCGCAAGCACCACACAATGGAGGGTCTTCTCGCCGGAGCAGGAAGCCATGCGTCATAGGGCTGTGGCCTATTCGAAGCCGTGTGAGGAGAACCTCGTCCCGTCGATGGGGCTGAAAGGAAGTACACCACACACGCGTTGTGGGCTTGACTAGACGGAGCTTATTGTCAGTCACTTCCAGCCACTCGTCCTCCCACCGACACATGACTCGGGAGCTCAACAGCGAGGTGAGTGCGTGCACGGGGATAGCACACTGTGATACGTGTGGATCAAGACACGCCTCCTTGGCTGCGAGATCTGCCCTTTCATTCCCAGCAATGCCAACATGCCCCGGAACCCAGCAGAAAGCTACAACCTTCCCCAGTCGCTGTAGTCGGAGGAGGGCATCCTGGATGGTTTGGACTACTTTATCTGCCGGATACAAATGGTGCAATGATTGAAGGGCACTGAGGGAATCGGAACAGACAAGAAATTTAGGAGAGGAAGAACGTCTCATCTGCTCCAGCGCCCGCAAGATCGCAGACAATTCTGCATCAAAGACCGTAAAAGTCTGAGGCAGTCGGACCTTAAGGACACGATCCGGAAAAACAACTGAGCAACCAACGGAATCCCCTTGTTTCGACCCATCCGTAAAAACCGCTACATAGTCGTGGTGCTCAGATAAAACAGCAGAAAATGCTGCATGAAAAACGATGGCAGGAGTGCAACCTCTCTTGTACTGCAATAAATCTAAAATCACTCTGGGCCTCTTCAGTAACCAGGGTGGCAGGCGGTTAAAACCCTGGATTTGGGGTTGTACAGACTCCACACCGAGCGACTCTAGAACACGTTGCACACGGATCCCAAATGGCAACGTAGCCCGGGGACGGTGGGAAAAAAGGCGGTCCAGAGGTGGATGGGCAACAAGGCGGTGAGCAGGCGAGCTGGGAGCCGCAAGAAACTTACAAGCCTGGCGCACCAGAAGGAGCTGCCGCCGGATGGTAAGTGGCGGCTCGCCAGCCTCAGCACAGAGACTGGGTATGGGACTGGTCCGATAAGCACCCGTGGCCAGTCGAATCCCAGCATGGTGGACAGCATCAAGGATCCGCAAATAAGACTGCCTCGCTGACCCATATACTGTGCACCCATAGTCCAGCCGTGAACGCACGAAAGCCCGATAAAACTGAAGGAGACGCGCCCTGTCCGCTCCCCAAGACCTGTGGCTGAGGCACTTGAGGATGTTCAGTGCCTTCAGGGATCTGGCTTTCAAGTCACGTAGGTGTGGCAGCCATGACAACCTGGAGTCAAAAATTAGGCCCAGAAACCGCACTGCGTCTCTAAAATGTAGGACAGCATCCCCCAAATGCAAGGCAGGCAAAGTAAAAAGACGACGAGAACGATTAAAATGAACACCAACACACTTATCGGCAGAAAACCGAAAACCCGTCTTTGCAGCCCACTCCTCTAACCGCCGCACTGTTAGCTGCAACTGACGGCTCACGGTTGCAACACTGGAGGAGGAACAGAAAACAGCAAAGTCGTCCACAAACAAGGAGCACTGTACCGGACTCCTCACTGTAGACGTTATACTGTTGATGGCTATGGCAAAGAGGGTAACGCTTAAAACACTGCCCTGGGGGACACCGTTCTCTTGCTCAAAGCGATCAGACAGCGTGTTACCAACGCGGGTCCGAAAAAACCGCTGAGACAGGAAAGACCGAATGAAAATGGGGAGGCGGCCACGAAAGCCCCATTGATGCAGTTGTGCAAGAATACAGTGTCTCCAAGCAGTATCATATGCCTTACTGATATCAAAGAAGATACCGATACAGTGATGCTGACGGAGGAAAGCCTGCTGAATAGCCGCCTCGAGGAGTGTCAGGTTGTCGACTGTGGACCGAAATTTTCGGAATCCACACTGAAAGCGGCTAAGGAGCTGCCTGGTCTCTAGCAGCCAGACCAGACGACGGTTAACCATCCGTTCCAGGGTCTTTCCGACACAGCTTGTCAAGGCGATACTACGATAACTACTGGGACATGTGCGGTCCTTTCCTGGTTTGAGGAGAGGGATGAGGATTGCCTCCCTCCACGAGGTGGGGAACACTCCTGTCTGCCATATGAGATTAAAACATTCGAGGAGGATTTCCTTTGACACCGCTGGCAGATGGCGAAGCATGGAGTACCGGATGCGGTCGTAACCTGGGGCAGTGTCAGAAGTCGCAGTAAGTGCCGATTCAAGTTCCCACATGGAGAAAGGGGAGTTGTAGGCCTCAGAACTGTTCGACCGAAAGTCCAACTTCGCTCGTTCGACAGTCGCACGGTAGCGACGAAATGCTGGATCCTGGGTTGCAGTGGCAGTACTTTGTGCAAAATGCTCTGCCAGCGTCTGAGCAATGGCGCTGGGTGTTGTTTGGAGGCATCCCTGGTTCAGGACTGCAGCTATTGGTAGACGGCTGCGTTTACCGGAAATCCTCCGGATGGCTTCCCATACTTTTGTGGAACAAGTGGAACGGTTTATGGAGTCCAGGAACTCCTGCCATGACCTTTTCTTGCTCTCTTTAATGACACGGCGTGCCCTGGCTCTCGCGATGCGAAAGGCGGTAAGATTGACTGCTGTTGGGCGGCGTTTAAATCGGCGAAGAGCCGCACGCCTGTCCCGGATGGCTGAACGGCACTCTTCCGTCCACCAAGGCACAAGGCGCCGCTGAGGAGGGCCAGAAGACTGTGGTATGGACAGGTCAGCAGCATGATGGATCACAAGTGTGATGTGATCCACCCATTCCAGTACGCTGTTGTGGCGTTCAAAGACAGCCAATCGAGTGAACAGAGGCCAGTTAGCCCTGCCAATCATCCACGATGGCGGCCTCTGCTCCAGCAATACACCATCCAGGAGATGAATGCGGATGGGGAAGTGATCGCTGGAATGAAGGTCGTCAATGACCTCCCAGTGAACAGAGTCGGTGAGGGCGGGAGAGCAGAAAGATAGGTCAATGGCTGAGAATGACCCAGTAGCAGCAGAGAAATGAGTTGGAGTACCTGTGTTGAGGATGCACAACACTTGAGATGTTAGGAGGCTCTCCAAAATTCGACCTCGAGTGCAAAGAGAAGTGGAGCCCCACAGCACATGATGGGCATTGAAGTCTCCCAGGAGGAGAAAGGGGCGGGGGAGTTGTTCGATAAGACCTGTGAGAGCGTCTAAGGTCATTGCATCCAGAGGGGGTAAATAAAGGGAGCAAACAGTAAGCCTTCGACGGGAATGAATTTCAACTGCAACTGCTTGCAGGTCAGTATCCAGGGGGAGAGCAGAGGAGTGGTGGTCATTATTGACAAACACGGCGACTCCGCCTTTGGCTCTGTCTCCAGTCAGGTCATCTTTACGATACAACGTATAGCCCCTGAGTACAGGAGCATCAGATTGTTTTAGATGTGTTTCCTGTAAACACAAGCACAGGGGGCGTTGCCGTGCTAGGAGGTGCAGTTCCTCCACATGTGCCCGGAATCCATTCATGTTCCACTGTATAATGGGAGCCATTGATCAGGGTGGGAGTACCTTCATTCTCACTTTCTGTCGGGGAGGAGAGCCCACAACAGGTGGAGGCTCAGGTTTGGGGCGAGATGATTGCCCCAGTCTGACATCAACCTCCATCGCCTCTGAAGAGGAGTCGAGAGAGACGTCAGAAAGAATGACGTCAACATCAGCAGACTGTAGAACTTCAGTCTCCTTGAGCGGTCGAGTCTTCACCTTTGGTTTGGGCTTCGATTTTCGGGCCTGAGGTGGCAGTGGAGCCAAAACCTCAGAAGCAGTAGGGGGTGTAGCAGCGCTGGGCATTGCACAAGATTGGACCTGGGAAGGGGCAGGAAGTTCCACGACGTCACCTACCACGGCCTGGTCAGAAGGCCGGGGAGGAGCAGCAGGCTTCACAGAAACAGCAGCAGCACACGTACATTGACAAACGCAGGTGCTAGTGCTGACAGTAGCAATCTCCGTTTGTGTAGCGGCATCAGTTTTCAAGACTGGCTGTTTCAGAACGGAAGAAAAGGAAGCAGCGAACGTGGGCGGCTGCAGGGACTTGTAAATTTTCTTTGCCTCACCGTACGGGATGCGTTTGGTGGTTTTAAGTTCCTGGATCTTCCGTTCCTCAAGGAAAACTCTACATTCCCTACTCCACACAGGGTGATCCCCAGAGCAGTTGACACACTTGGGAGGAGAGGAGCAACCAACTCCCTCATGGGCAGCTTTACCACAGTTCCCACAAGTGGCTTCCCCTCTACAGCCGAGAGTAGTGTGTCCAAAGCGTTGGCATTTAAAACACCGCATGGGGTTGGGGTAATAAGGCCGTACACTGAGACGCAGGAAACCTGCCTTCACATGCTCGGGCAATTTGGTGCTGTTAAACGTAAGGATGAACGAGTCAGATTTCAGGAGAGCACCATCCACCCGTTTCATAACGTGTTGCACGTCGACAATTCCTTCCCGGGACCATTCAGCCTTCAGTTCGTCTAGGGGAATATCAACGAGATCTCTGCAAGTCACAACACCCTTGCTGTAGTTCAAGGTGTTGTGAAATTCAGTCTCAATCGCAAACTCCCCAAGAAATTGTGCCTTCTGAAGGTTCTGGACTTGCTGGAAGCTAGATGTTTCAACCAACAAGGTGCCATTTCGCAAGCGCTTTACAGATTTTAATGTACCAGCAATACCTTCTAAGCCTTTCTGGATGTAAAATGGCGAAACTTTGTCGAAACTCCCATCTTTTCTTTTAATTATAAGAAACACATTCTGCGAAGCAGCATGCATTCTGTTACTACCTGAATCAGGAGGACTGGCTACACGAGCCCTCTTGTGAGATTGGGTGTTAGAACCTACCAGCGGCCCACCCTTTCCGCTGGGAGGAGAAGAAGAAAACTTCGAGGGTTCCATCTCGGTCCCACGAGCAGCTAGGGAACTAGGAGTCCACCTAGACAGAGCCCCGCGTGCCTAGGTAAGCCTTATACAACTGAGGTGCGGCAAGTTCCCCAGAGGTTGCCCGCTAACGACTGTTCCACCTCAACAGCCATGCATCTCATCGGCGCGCAGCACACCTTGAGATTGAGGGGTTTTTTAGAGAGGTTTATTCAGTCCTCGCGATCCGGGCGGTCAAGCCAAGATCCCCATTCCCTGAGACACACAACGTTCCACCGCCGCGCCACACGGTGGTCGCTGAAGTATGCTCAGAGCTTACGGTGACAGGGGACTGGCGGCGCTTACCAGTCCCCAGCTCAGGAACCCCGGGGTCGCCAAGCCCGTACCCAGCAAATGAATGCTGAGCCCCTGGGGGGGCTAAGGTCATAACTCCAAAAAAATTTATTTAAAATTATCTGTGGCCGGACCATAAGAGACGCCAACGAGGCATCCGAAGGCACTGTCCTGTGCCCCCATAAATTACCAGCCTAGTGTAATGCGGCTGCAAGAGCGGTCAAGCACACAGCAAAAAAAAAAAAAAAAAAAAAAAAAAAATTTTAGGTGGGCCGATCCCGGCGGTACTGCAATGCCGGGCCAACCCGCGACAGAGGTGGAGCAAGCCCCTAGCACTCCGTCATGAGCCAAAAATGAGTTTAATATTCTGGTCCTGCGATGCAGGACGTATCAGATACTAAGCTGATAAGAACAGATACTACACTTTGATCTTAGCCAAAAGGCCGAGAAGCGATAAGGAAAATCCGCAGTGGAAGGGCCTAAATGCTTGCAGCGTGTGCGCTCCACATGTGGGAGTGACACACGGTGGTACGGGCCGATATGGCAACAGGCGACCGTCGAAAACATGGCAAAAGCGAGTGCCGGAAGGAACGACATTTCACGAGAGCACTCATCAACAGCCCAGTACTAGCCTCCATGTCGAAGAGTAAACTGCGACTCCCATTTGAACGCCGCTAGCTGCCAGGGCAGCGGAGAAGCCGTGACGCCGCCCCACAGCAGCGCCAGGCCGGCGCGAGCTAGACCGTCGCGAGGCCGGCGCGAGCTACACCTAGCCGAGTGCTTACATCGTCCACCGCCAACTGCATATGTGTGTGTGTGTGTGTGTGTACACACGTATTCTGCGTGCGTGCGGCGGCGGCGACGACGTTCGCGAGGAGCTAAGGTCATAACTCCAAAAAAATTATTTAAAATTATCTGTGGCCGGACCATAAGAGACGCCAACGAGGCATCCGAAGGCACTGTCCTGTGCCCCCATAAATTACCAGCCTAGTGTAATGCGGCTGCAAGAGCGGTCAAGCACACAGCAAAAAAAAAAAAAAAAAAAAAAAAAAAGAAAAAAAAAGTACTTAAGATAATCTAAATTAATTAAAACAATACGTGGTGTGTAAGCAGCTAACTACTGGGGACATCGACATCTACGACAAGTTTTGTCACCAGCTGAATATCTGATCACTGCAGAATATTAACCCATTTCAGGCTATGTTTTAATTAATTTTAGGTGGGCCGATCCCGGCGGTACTGCAATGCCGGGCCAACCCGCGACAGAGGTGGAGCAAGCCCCTAGCACTCCGTCATGAGCCAAAAATGAGTTTAATATTCTGGTCCTGCGATGCAGGACGTATCAGATACTAAGCTGATAAGAACAGATTTTTATTTTCCGAGATAATTCTTAGTTACAATCTTACGAAGTATAAATTTAAGAAAAGAATATCCATGACTCTATACAATGCGAGTTTTACAGGTTTATTAAGTTTAGATAGATTTAAGAAAAAACGGTACTAACCGTACTTAAGTATTTGATCACTATTCTAGTTCGTGGGTTAAGCCCACCACTTAAATATCATGAGGCCGCGTTAGGCGCGGATACTTAAGTATATTACCTTAGGATTAATCCCGCGGTAGGCGCGGCCTTACTTATGTCAGATCAGGGGTAGTTTGGACCTAATTTAGGAGCTATTTTTTTTTATTTGATTCATCTCCATGCCCTGACAGCGCACTGCACATGCACGGCTGCCAGCGGCCTGGTGCGCCACGCACGCAGGCGGGTCACACTCAGCCGGACTTCTCCCCTCTGTCCGCCTTGCGGCGGACGTCACTGGGGTGTCGTGGCAGGAGGGTGTTGCTTCCCACGCTGGCTGGAGACTGCCGGGCAGTAGGCACACGTACGGCGCCGCCCAGCACCGCGCCAACCGAGGTGGGGGCCATATTCGGCGGCCACCACGGAGGGAGGGGCACCAGGCAGCACCGTACGCACCGCTACTGACTCGGCACTGCTGCAGTGCGGCGCGAAGATGGTGTAGCGCCGCCGGTCCCGCGTCGTGAAAGAGAATCTCGACACCGACGTCACGAAGGCACCGACCTCGAAGTTCTCCGACGACTGCAGTCTCGAGGGTCTCGCAGCCTGACGTCAGAGCATGCCACAGTCTAGGGGGACACATACTGGCGGTGGCCAGTGATGTGTTCAACGTAGATGTCGCGGGACCACTTGATGGTGTCGGACACCATCAATCGCCGCATCAGTTGGCAGTAGCGGCTGGCGATGCCTAGGTGCCGAAGCACCGCATCGTTCTGACGGTCCCACGCCCCCAGACTGCCGACAACCAGGGCGTCGACAGTGACGGAATAGCCGCGAGCGGCTAATCCGCGCGCAACGTCGGCGTATTTTATTTTCTTCAGTTGCCGAGCGTTGTCGAGCGCAATCCGCCTATTCTCGAAGGGGATTGTCACATCGACGATGGTCACAGTCTTCGCGGCCTCGTCAGTTATTACGAGGTCCGGACGCAGCCCACTGCTGTCCCCTATGACGGCTTGGTTGATCCTGATGTCAGGAACAGCAGTGTTTCCTCTTCTTGGTCGCCCAGCGACTGCTGTTGCAAGGCGGTTGAGGACTGCGTTGTGGCGATACTGCAGGGCTGCTGAGTGTACCATACACGCGTTGATTACGTGCGGGAGCGTCTCATTGTTGTGGCCACAGCGTCGGCAGGCTTTGTTGTTGTTTGCCCGCCCATCAAAGCGGCGACATCCGTTCAGAGGCACGACTCCGAGTCTGGCGCGATGTATAAAGCGCCAGTCTGCGAAGCGGGTGTATTTGCCTCCCGCTATGAAGTGGTTGGACGCTGTGGACTCCCTGGTGCACTCGAACACCTTCCCCTGGTCCGGTTTTCTGAGTAGGATGTGGCGCAGGCGCTGTCTCAGACACTCGCGGAGCGTCCGCGAGAGAAGACGTTTGGCGCCCCCTCCCACCCGGACATGCTCGACGCCAGTGTTGACGGTGCGTCCCACGCTGTCATCATCGTGTTGCGGTCCATCGCCGCCATCTTCGAGGTGTCGTGTAGTCCCAAGCGCCGTCCTCTCCGTGGCCGGCTGCGTCACCCCTCCGATGCCGCCGTGTTCCGCGTCGTCAGCGATGGCGGGTCGGCCGCCGACCTCCACCTGCAACTCAGACAACAGTTCACTCCAGCGCCAGGTGACGCCACGCGGCGCTAGGCGCCTTGTGGCGTTCCTGACGCGTGTCCACAGTGACTGGATGTCACCTCCGTCACGTGCTAGGTCGCCCTCAGTGCTGCCGCTAAGGTAGGTGGCCAAGTCGGATCGACTTGGCTCCCTCCCCAGCCGACGGCGCGCGGCCGTAGATAGAGTGGCCCAGGCGATGTCGCGGACGGTGGTGTCGTCGCAGTGCAGCATGCGGAAGCCGTGGACGATCGTCGAGATGTCCGCAGCGTCCGCGAGCGGCGTCAGGCCGCATCCTCCCTCTCCCAGCGCGAGGTACAGCTGTTCAGTGGACGCACGCTGTGGAAGGAAGAGCCATGATTTGACAGCCGCTTTCACTGCCTTGTCAAGTGCAGATAGCGGCCCCTTGCGTACCGCTCCGCCCCGCATGACAAAGTCAAGCCTGGGAAGGAGGAAGACACGCACAGCGTCGATCTTCTGCCAAGGAGCCAGCAGGGAAGCGTCCAGGTGCTGCAAGTCGCGTCGAATTGCCGCGATCGCATCCGTTGGCGTCTGCGCGACTTTGTACCCGGTGGGGACGCCAAGATGGAGGTAGGCGTCACCCGCACCGAGCACGGCTGGTTCTCCCCCTTGCAGGGCGAATACCGAGCCTAGTGTCTGCCGACGGCGGATGTGAAGCGTGGCACACTTCGACGGCTTGAAGGTAAGCCCGGCCCACGTCGCCGCCTCACCCACAACATTGAGGAGCGTCTGCATCGCCTCTGAATCCCGCGCCAGAAGCACGATATCGTCCGCATACGCCAGTGCACTCACACTGACGCCGCAAAGCGGAATACCACACTCATTTCTGAGCGAGGTTGCGGCGCGAAGTACCGGCTCGAGCGCGAGGTTAAAGACGATGGGCGACAGTGGACAGCCCTGCTTGACCCCCGCCAGGATCTCTATCTCCTCCGTTAGTCCGTCAGATGTACGGACACGGGTGGAGCAACCATCGTACATATTGGCAATTAGCTGATGCAATTGCTCTGGTAGTCCCATCCTGCTCAGTACTCCAAGGAGGTGAGCGTGAGGCACTGAACCGAAAGCATTCGCCAGGTCAAGCCAAGCAAAGCATGCTTGGCCTCCCCTGCGCCTTGCATCATCAATTGCCGTCTGCACAATGAAGTTGTGCTCATAGCAGCCTTCAAACGTGCGGAAGCCCTTCTGTTCTGGAGAGAGCAGGTTCAACCGCTCTGCCCAGAGAGAAGTGCGGTCCGCAACGATTGCAGCAAAGAGCTTAGAGATGGTGGAGCTCAATGCTAAAGGCCGCCAGTTCGTCACGTCCGAGACGTCCCCTTTCTTGTGGATGAGGACGGTAGTGGATACTTTCCACTGCACCGGAGTCTTCCGCTCATTCCAGCAGCGCGAGAAGATCTTAGCTAGCACATGGCAGCCAGGATCCTCACGTCGCAAGTCCGAGTAGGTGACTCCGTCTGCCCCAGGAGCAGTGTTGCTCGCCTTTTGGAGCCGCTGTTGCACCTCTGAAGGGGTGATCGGCAGCAGGACCTCCTCGCTGACATCAGGAGGCGTAGTGGCGGCAAAGTCCGGGACAGCAGCTGGTAAATCTGTAACAGAAAAGTCAGATTTAGAGTATACCCCCTTAAAGTGCTCCGTGAGCACGCTGCCATCGATTTGGCAGTACGGCGACGTCTCGCCAAGGACGCGCTGCATCGCCTTGCGCCGGTCCGCGCGGTACAGCTTCTGAATCTCAGACGCTGCATTCGCGTCGTACCGACGCTCGGCGGCCGCCGCACGCCGTGCGCCACGTCCACCGCGCTGCCCACCGCGGCCGCGTGTAGGGGCAGGGGGAGGGGGATTGGCAGCAGCGTCGGCGCGGCCCTGGCCGCGGTGTGCTGCTGCTGGTGGCCCATCCTGTCGATCTCCGGCTGCCTGGCGTTGTGGCTTCGTCTCGGCGATCTCGGAGATGAAGTCCTCGACGACCGCGACGAATGCGTCCCACTGCTGGTCGTGGACGCCGTCCAGGGCCGCCAGCGAGCGCCGCTGCCTCTCCGTTAGCCGGGCGTCGGCCAGGGGAGGGGGGGGCGGAGCTGCCTCTGTTGCGCCCTGTTCGGAGGGTACAGGAGGGCCTGTCAGGTTAGGAGGACGGGAGTTTTGCGGCGGGAGGTTGGGACTGGGACGGTCGTTACGACGTCGGCGTCTCCTCTTCTTGCTGCCATGTCTCGGAGACGCGGCTGCAGTCCCTCCGCTCACGTCGCGCCGCTCCGTCGTCTGCGTCGGTGGTGGTGCCGCGCTGCCATCTGGCGTGGGCCGCGCAGTGCTGCTTTCAGTCGCCGCGCCGTTGACAGGTGGCGCAGCGGTCGCAGCAGGGGCCGGTGTAGCTCGCGCCGGCCTGGCGCTCGGGTCGGGCGCACCGCGGCTGGTGTTCGCCGCGCCGCCAACAGATGGCCCGGCGGTCGCCAGCGGCCCGCCGCCGGCGCAAGAAACACGAGGTGTAGCTCGCGCCGGCCGACCGGGCGCGCCGGCTCGCCCCGGGCCGCTGTTACGCGGACTGGGTGCCCGTCGGTCGCTACTGGATGGCGCAGTGGTCGCAGAGGTTGTCGGCGTAGCCCGTGCCGGCCGGGCGTCTCGAGGTGTAGCTCGCGCCGGCCTGGCGCTCGGGCTCGGCGCACCGCGGCTGCTGTTCGCCGCGCCGTCAACAGGTGGCCCAGCGGTCGCCCGCGCCCCGCCGCCGGCGCGAGAAACACGAGGTGTAGCTCGCGCCGGCCTGGCGCTCGGGCCCAGCGCACCGCGGCTGTTGTTCGCCGCGCCGCCAACAGATGGCCCAGCGGTCGCCCGCGCCCGGTCGCCGGCGCGAGCTACACGAGGTGCAGCTCGCGCCGGCCGCCCAGACGCGTTGGCTCGCGCAGGGCCGCTGTTACGCGGACTGGGCGGTATGATGCGCCGTCGGTCCGGAGGTGGTGGTCTGCGACCTGTAGCACGGCGTTTGTCCCTCCGGGGGGTGACTATGTGCCACTCATCATCTGTAACAGGAACTGTTTCGTTAGTAACACTCCCTGCCTGAGCGGAGACGGAGTGACGGGCGTCACTCGACGTGGCCGCCGGCAGGGCAGAGGAAACGCGGCGCGTATACGTCTGCGACCGCACAAGCACCACACCGTCCGGTACATCCGCCGGGCTCGCGGCCTTTGGTGCGTCAAACAGCGGCGCGGCTGCGCCGTGAGTAACAACACCACCGGTCGCGGCGAGCGAGGCAGCCTGCCTGCCACTGTCCACCCGCATCGCAGAGCCACCTGTTGGCGGCGTTGCGAATGCGGGCGGCAGTCCCAGGCCGGTACCCACGCTCCCGACAGATGGCGGGCGGGAGGCGCCTGCGGCAGCCGCACGACGTGGCCAGCGTACGCCACTGGGTGCAATGGCCGGCGCGGGCAGCGGCGAGCCGCGGCCTTTGCCAGACACTGCGCCTCTGGCCGGAGCGACGCGTTCGGCGGCAGGCGTCGGCAGCGTGCTGCCTTCACCTCCCGAACTTGCGCTCGGCACTCGTGGCGACGCGGTTGACGTCGCGGAGCGTATCAGCAGGGGGATGCCAGACCACCTCGGCGTGCGCACACACAGTACGCACGACGCGGGGGTAGCAACCACCGCCGTCCTGGGTGTCACCGACGCCTGCACACTCACACAGGGTGAGGGCAAGGCAGCCTGTGAACCCACCACGCTGCTGCGGGTCAGGACCGCCGCGTATGTTAAACCTAAGTCCAGCCGGTCTGTCCTACTAGCTTCGGGGACCGGACTGGGCTGTGGCCATAGCCCCTCTCTATTATCTAAGGCTAGGCGGCCTATGGTACTAGCTTCCCGAGCCGCTTTCGCCTGTGGCTTTCGCCCAGCACTAACTAAGGACGAAGGGCCTGTCCTACTAGCTTCGGGGGCCCTCGCCTGTGACCTCCCGCCGGCCGACCTCTCTGGGTGCCCCAGAGAGTCAGACACGGCATCGTGTCCCATACTCACACTCCCCCGACTGGCAGCGCCGGGGGTGGCGGACTCTGCATTGCAGGACCGCTGATGCGTCCGCAGCTTCTTCAGTTGCGGGTCGCGTCGGCCGCAAAACGCGCACTCGAAAACGGGGACCGTTTCCGGGTCGTGCAGCCTCCTGTAGTGGCGAAGAAGGGCCGAGTGGTCCTTGTATTCGCCAAAAGTTGGCCTGCCAGCAGCCTTGGTGACGAAACAGATCCGGCAGCGAAAGACGTCCGCCGGCAGCGTCACCACGAGCTCCATTGTTCAGGTCGCGGACCTGAAACAAGAGAATAAGCGCGACCGCTTCCCGGTGCAGAAATCAGCCCATATTAGCTTGTATTAAGCTGATAAGAACAGATACTACACTTTGATCTTAGCCAAAAGGCCGAGAAGCGATAAGGAAAATCCTTTTTTTTTTTTTTTACTTTATTGTTATTTTAATACTTGTACAAAGCAAGTAGGCTGGCAGCGGCACACTACGCCGCTCTTCAGCCACAGCGGTTTACAAAAGTAGAAAAACGGAGAAAGACAATGAAACAAAGTGACGGGCAAAAGAAAGATGACACATAGACACAAAAAACACGGAGTCGTTCACACGTGACGATAACAACACTGATAACACATTGGCACGGCGCACACAACACTGACGAATCCGACGGCACAAGTGAACGTAGTAGTGGGACGGCGGACACCAAAAACACTAAACGGCGGCACACACACGAGACACAGAAGGCGATGATCTCCGGCGCGCGAATGTTCACTAAGCGTGTGCGAGTCCGGGGACCTGCCAAGAGAGGAGGAGGAGGAAGTGGAGAGGGAGAGCGAGAGGGGAGAGCAGGGATGCCATGGGCAAAGGAGAGAGGGGGAGGGAGGAAGGGGGTGGGGAAGCCCGGGGGAGAGGGGAGGAGGGAGGGGGGAAAGGAAAGAGAAGGGAGGGGATAGGAGGGAGGGAGGGTGCCTAAAGGATAGGACACAGGAGGAGGGGGGGGGGATCAAAGTTGATAGGAGGGGTAGATGGAGGGGAGGAGGACATCATCAGGGAGAGGGAGCTGGCGGAAGCCACCTCGGGAGAGGGTAAGGAGGGTGGAGAGATGGAGACCGGGTGGGACATGGGAGTATAGGCGCGGCAGCGGGCGGGGGTGGGAGAGGATCGGGGAGACGAGCGGGTGAGGAGGATCAAGTTTACGGGAGGTGTAGAGGATTCGTATCCTTTCGAGGAAGAGGAGGAGGTGGGGGAAGGGGATAAGGTCATACAGGATCCGCGTGGGGGAGGGGAGACGGATGCGATAGGCAAGGCGGAGAGCATGGCGTTCAAGGATTTGGAGGGATTTATAAAAGGAAGGGGGGGCGGAGATCCAGGCTGGATGGGCGTAACAGAGGATAGGGCGGATGAGGGACTTATAGGTGTGGAGGATGGTGGAGGGGTCCAGACCCCACGTACGGCCGGAAAGGAGCTTGAGGAGACGGAGTCGGGAACGTGCCTTGGCTTGGATTGTCTGGAGATGGGGAGTCCAGGAGAGACGACGGTCGAGGGTGACGCCAAGGTACTTAAGGGTGGGGGTGAGAGCGATGGGACGGCCATAAACGGTGAGATAGAAATCAAGGAGGCGGAAGGAAGGAGTGGTTTTGCCTACAATGATCGCCTGGGTTTTGGAAGGATTGACCTTGAGCAACCACTGGTTGCACCAAGCGGTGAACCGGTCAAGATGGGATTGGAGAAGGTGTTGGGAGCGTTGCAGGGTGGGGGCAAGGGCAAGGAAGGCGGTGTCATCGGCAAACTGGAGAAGGTGGACGGGGGGTGGCGGCGGCGGCATGTCCGCCGTGTACAACAAGTACAGAAGGGGGGAGAGGACGGAGCCTTGGGGCACACCGGCGGAGGGGAAAAAGGTGTAGGAATCGGTGTTATGGATGGTGACATGGGAAGGACGGCGGGAGAGAAAGGAACCGATCAGACGAACGTAGTTAATGGGAAGGGCGAAGGTTTGGAGCTTGAAGAGGAGACCGGAATGCCATACGCGGTCATATGCGCGTTCGAGGTCAAGAGAGAGGAAGATTGCGGAGCGACGGGAATTGAGCTGTTCGGAAAGGAGATGAGTGAGGTGAAGGAGAAGATCGTCGGAAGAGAAGGACGGCCGAAAGCCACACTGGGTAACGGGGAGGAGGCGGTGCTGGCGGAGATGCTGGTGGATGCGGCGGGTGAGGATGGATTCCAGGACCTTGCTGAAGACCGAGGTAAGGCTGATGGGACGGTAGGAGGAGACGGCGGACGGCGGTTTGCCAGGTTTGAGGAACATGAGGATACGAGAGGTTTTCCACAGGTCGGGGTAGTAACCAGTGGACAGGACTACATTGTAGAGCCTGGCCAGGGTGGAGAGGAAAGAGACAGGAGCTTCACGAAGGTGACGGTAGGTGACACGATCGTGACCAGGAGCGGTGTTGCGTTTGGTGCGGAGTGTAGTAATGAGATCCTGTGTAGTGATGGGGGCATTAAGTTCCGTGTGTGGAATGTTGTCCAAGTACTGGAAACCAGGAGCGAGGGGAGGGACAGAGGTGTCAGTTCGATCGCGGATATCGGGGAAGAGGGAGTAATCGAACCGGGGATCATCAGGGACGGAAAACACATCGGACAGGTAGGAGGCAAAGTGGTTGGCCTTACTAAGGGCGTCAGGGAATGGGTGGTCATCGTGGAGAAGAGGATAGTAGGGGGAGGGCTTTGTTCCGGTAAGGCGACGGAAGGCGGTCCAGAACTTGGACGAGTTTATAGGAAGGGTAGCATTTAAACGGGTGCATGTCTGTCGCCAGTCCCGGCGTTTCTTAGCCGCGAGCAAATTTCGAATGTGTCGCTGTAGTTGCCGGTGGCGTCGTAGGGTGTCCGGGTCACGCGTGCGGAGGAAGGCACGGTAGAGACGACGGGATTCACGGAGGAGGAGGACGGCCTGCGGTGGCAAGGTAGGACGGTGGGGGTGGATGGCAACAGTAGGGACGTGGGCCTCCACGGCCTCAGACAAGGTCTGCTGGAGAAAGGAGGCGGCATGGGAGACATCATCGGGACGGCGGTAGGCGAGAGGGTGGCGGTCGACCTGAGTGGAGAGGGTATCCCGGTAGGCATTCCAGTCGGCACGGGAATAGTCATGGATGTACTTGGGGGGAGGGTCATTACGAGGGTCGGGGCGGGGGCGACGACCGTCTGAAACGGTGAGGAGGACAGGGAGATGGTCACTACCAATAGGCTCCAGGACATCCACCGTAATGCGACCAAGGAGGTTGGGGGAGGAAAGAATAACATCGGGAGTGGAATTGGATTCGGGGCGGGTGTGCTGGGGGATGGGGATGAGGTCGCCTTGAAGGGAGGAGAGGAACCGATGCCACCGCCGTAACTGGGCAGCGGAGCGACTATGGATGTTGAGGTCGGCGGCGATCACGTAGGAGGAGAAGGTACGGTCGATGTGGGAGAGGAAGTCGAAAGGAAGAGGGGCGTTAGGGCGGACATAGATGGTGGCACAGGTAACGGTAAGGCCGGGGAAGAAGAGACTAAGGATCAGGTGTTCGGTGGGGTCGGGAAGGAGAGGTTGGAGCCGAACGGGGATCTGGCGGTGGTGGCCAATAGCAACGCCGCCACGCGCCACTGGGAGGGGATTATCGGATCGGTGGAGGAGATAGGGGGAGGTGTGAATGGAGTGGTGGGGTTGGAGAAAGGTTTCATTGAGGAGGAAGGCATCCACACGGTGGGTAGCAAGGGTGTGCAGGAAGAGGTTCTTGTTGGCGGGAAGGGAGCGGATATTGTTGAAAAGGATACGATGCTGTCGCGCCATGATAGGATTTAGACGAGGGTGTCAAGGCGGGAGAAGGTGAAATGGGCCTGGTTATTGGAATAGGTGGCGTACATTTTAAGGTGGAATATGGAACGGGCGGCGAGGGAGATCTGTTGGAGGGTGTGGGGGCGCTGGAAGGGATGGACGTTTTGGAGGACAATAGTGAGGAACCTGATGATGTCCTCAGCAGTGGGGGGGGGACGAAGGGAATTGCCAGGAGGGGTGGGGGCGTCCAGGGGACGGACAGGTACGGTGAGTTCAGGGGAGGTGGGAGGGGGCCGGGCTTTACACTTTTGGGAGTAGGTAGGGTGGGGGAGGCTGCAAGTATTACAGGAGGGAGGGGATTGGAGGTTGGGGCACTGCCGGAGAAAGTGCGCTTGGCGACAATGCGGGCAGGTGGGGGCCTCGCGGCACTCGGCTGTTGTATGTGCATTATAGCGCAGACATCTCTGGCAGCGCAGGGATTGAGGGGGGGAACGGGAGGGGTCGACCTTGTACCGCTGATTGAAGAGGAGGGCACCCTCCTTCAGGAGGCGGTCAATGGAGGGGGCGTCCTCAGAGAACACCCGCATAAGGCGGGTGGGGCCGGTCGCGTTAAAAATGCGGCGGACTGCCCGCACCTCCAGGGTGGGATGGGCCTTCAGCTCCGCCAACACCTCCTCCTCCGTGATCGACGGACTAAGCCGAGTGATCACGGCGGTGAGGGTCGGCGGGCGACGCGGGGGTTGGGGTTGGCGGGTAGGAGAAGGAGAGGGAGCAGGGGTGAGGGAGGCGTTAGGACCAAAACGGGTGATGGGGAGGCGGGAGAGGATGTCAGTATGGAGGGTCGGGCTGGGGGAGGAGATAAGAACAGAGTCCCGTCTGGGAGTAAGGAGAGATATGGGGGCGCCAGGGAAATGGCGGCGGAGGAGGAGGGAGAGATTCCGGGCCTCGAGGAAGGAAGGATCGGGACGGGACAGGAGATATTTGTAGAGACCGGGTGGGGAGGAGGAGGAGGAGGAGGAGGGAGCGGGGCCAGGTGGGGAGACGTCCATGGCATGTTGGGGTGGGGATGGGGGGCGGGGTGGAGCCTTTTTAGGAGCAGAGGAAGTGGGGGCGCCACTAGGGCGTTTGACAGCTGCAGATGGGCGGGTGGTGATAAGAGGGACGGGAAAGATGGGGAGGTGGTGGGAAGGGGCAGGTCCCGGCACGGACGCAACAGTCGGCGCCGGAGATGACTGTGACGGTACAGGCGAAGGTGGCAGTGATGGTGACGGCGACGAAGATGGCGGTGGTGGTGGTGGTGGCGGCGGAGATGGCGATGGCGACGGGGAAAGCTGGGCGTGGGCAGTGGCCCGACGGGCCACCACCCGAGCCGGAGCTGCAGTGACAGGCTGGGGGAGTGGGGGGAAGGGATCAGAACGAGAGGAAGAAGCGGAAGAGGGGGGGACAAAGAGCGAGGGCGAAGGGATAGAGAGGAGGGGAGGGATGGAAGGAGGGGGGTGGGACTGGGCACACCAAGTGATAGTGGTGGAGGCGGCAGAAGGGGACGTATACACGATGACGGTGGTGGTAGTAGTGACGGTGGTGGTGGGGGCGGACATGATGACAAGGAGAAGAAAATACACAGCACTAAAGGACAGGACACACACTGGGGGACGGCGGACGGCGGACGGCGGACGGCGGACGGCGGACGGCGGACGGCGGACGGCGGACGGCGGACGGCGGACGGCGGACGGCGGACGGCGGACGGCGGACGGCGGGAACGCTGCTGCCGCGGACGGGGCCGGGGCGGCGGCGGCTGCTGCTGCTGCTGCTGCTGCTGCTGCTGGCTGGACGGCGAGAGGCAGGAACGCTGCTGCCGCGGACGGGGCCGGGGCGGCGGCGGCGGCTGCTGCTGCTGCTGCTGCTGCTGCTGCTGCTGGCGGGACTACTGCTGCTGCTGCTGCCACCGGAGGGCTGGCTGGCTGGCTGGCTGGCTGGCTGGCTGGCTGGCTGGCTGACTGACTGCCCGACCACTGCTGCAGGCCGGGACCGGGAACTGCTGCTGCTGCTGCTGCTGCTGCTGCTGCTGCTTCTGCTTCTGCTTCTGAGCTGGCTGGCTGGCTGGCTGGCACCTGGAACACCTAACACTTCGATAAGCGCTAGAAGGGCACTATCGAAGGGCGGTAACCTTGCGGTGTACCGCCGGAGATGAAGGAAAATCCGCAGTGGAAGGGCCTAAATGCTTGCAGCGTGTGCGCTCCACATGTGGGAGTGACACACGGTGGTACGGGCCGATATGGCAACAGGCGACCGTCGAAAACATGGCAAAAGCGAGTGCCGGAAGGAACGACATTTCACGAGAGCACTCATCAACAGCCCAGTACTAGCCTCCATGTCGAAGAGTAAACTGCGACTCCCATTTGAACGCCGCTAGCTGCCAGGGCAGCGGAGAAGCCGTGACGCCGCCCCACAGCAGCGCCAGGCCGGCGCGAGCTAGACCGTCGCGAGGCCGGCGCGAGCTACACCTAGCC
>NC_064619.1:663450791-663458291 GCF_023898315.1 Schistocerca nitens
TACTGCAATGCCGGGCCAACCCGCGACAGAGGTGGAGCAAGCCCCTAGCACTCCGTCATGAGCCAAAAATGAGTTTAATATTCTGGTCCTGCGATGCAGGACGTATCAGATACTAAGCTGATAAGAACAGATACTACACTTTGATCTTAGCCAAAAGGCCGAGAAGCGATAAGGAAAATCCGCAGTGGAAGGGCCTAAATGCTTGCAGCGTGTGCGCTCCACATGTGGGAGTGACACACGGTGGTACGGGCCGATATGGCAACAGGCGACCGTCGAAAACATGGCAAAAGCGAGTGCCGGAAGGAACGACATTTCACGAGAGCACTCATCAACAGCCCAGTACTAGCCTCCATGTCGAAGAGTAAACTGCGACTCCCATTTGAACGCCGCTAGCTGCCAGGGCAGCGGAGAAGCCGTGACGCCGCCCCACAGCAGCGCCAGGCCGGCGCGAGCTAGACCGTCGCGAGGCCGGCGCGAGCTACACCTAGCCGAGTGCTTACATCGTCCACCGCCAACTGCATATGTGTGTGTGTGTGTGTGTGTACACACGTATTCTGCGTGCGTGCGGCGGCGGCGACGACGTTCGCGAGGAGCTAAGGTCATAACTCCAAAAAATTTATTTAAAATTATCTGTGGCCGGACCATAAGAGACGCCAACGAGGCATCCGAAGGCACTGTCCTGTGCCCCCATAAATTACCAGCCTAGTGTAATGCGGCTGCAAGAGCGGTCAAGCACACAGCAAAAAAAAAAAAAAAAAGTACTTAAGATAATCTAAATTAATTAAAACAATACGTGGTGTGTAAGCAGCTAACTACTGGGGACATCGACATCTACGACAAGTTTTGTCACCAGCTGAATATCTGATCACTGCAGAATATTAACCCATTTCAGGCTATGTTTTAATTAATTTTAGGTGGGCCGATCCCGGCGGTACTGCAATGCCGGGCCAACCCGCGACAGAGGTGGAGCAAGCCCCTAGCACTCCGTCATGAGCCAAAAATGAGTTTAATATTCTGGTCCTGCGATGCAGGACGTATCAGATACTAAGCTGATAAGAACAGATACTACACTTTGATCTTAGCCAAAAGGCCGAGAAGCGATAAGGAAAATCCGCAGTGGAAGGGCCTAAATGCTTGCAGCGTGTGCGCTCCACATGTGGGAGTGACACACGGTGGTACGGGCCGATATGGCAACAGGCGACCGTCGAAAACATGGCAAAAGCGAGTGCCGGAAGGAACGACATTACACGAGAGCACTCATCAACAGCCCAGTACTAGCCTCCATGTCGAAGAGTAAACTGCGACTCCCATTTGAACGCCGCTAGCTGCCAGGGCAGCGGAGAAGCCGTGACGCCGCCCCACAGCAGCGCCAGGCCGGCGCGAGCTAGACCGTCGCGAGCTACACCTAGCCGAGTGCTTACATCGTCCACCGCCAACTGCATATGTGTGTGTGTGTGTGTGTGTACACACGTATTCTGCGTGCGTGCGGCGGCGGCGACGACGTTCGCGAGGAGCTAAGGTCATAACTCCAAAAAATTTATTTAAAATTATCTGTGGCCGGACCATAAGAGACGCCAACGAGGCATCCGAAGGCACTGTCCTGTGCCCCCATAAATTACCAGCCTAGTGTAATGCGGCTGCAAGAGCGGTCAAGCACACAGCAAAAAAAAAAAAAAAAGTACTTAAGATAATCTAAATTAATTAAAACAATACGTGGTGTGTAAGCAGCTAACTACTGGGGACATCGACATCTACGACAAGTTTTGTCACCAGCTGAATATCTGATCACTGCAGAATATTAACCCATTTCAGGCTATGTTTTAATTAATTTTAGGTGGGCCGATCCCGGCGGTACTGCAATGCCGGGCCAACCCGCGACAGAGGTGGAGCAAGCCCCTAGCACTCCGTCATGAGCCAAAAATGAGTTTAATATTCTGGTCCTGCGATGCAGGACGTATCAGATACTAAGCTGATAAGAACAGATACTACACTTTTTTTTTTTTTTTTTTTACTTTTTATCACTTTTTTTTTTCTTTTTTTTTGGGCCTCCTTCCTCCCCTATAGCCCTTCCTTGTCCTCTCCAAATTTGCCGCCATCCTCGTGTGTCAACGCAGCACGTTTAGCTGTGTGCTGGTAGTGACAAGCCTTATTGCCAGAAAGTGAAAATAAAAATAAACAGAGGCACACTCTGCTATGCCACATGGACGTCGACACAATACTCAGAAACACACCTCACTCTGCAGGTGTGAAGCAATTGGTGGTTTTGAACTAAAAGAAATAAAGAAATAAAGACATAAATGAATTCAAAGTAAAACCAGGGACGGCAGGACACACAAATGAAACGGAACTGGCGAGATAATCCCATCGCCCATAGAATTAACGAAGGAAATCCTCTAAGAACATTACTTGTTTTCCCAATTTTCCCAGAATTACTCATAAATGTGTTCTCAATTCCCAGGGAACCAATTGTCAAATCAGTTGCATCACAGAATAGCCTACGCCAGTGATGCCCAGAAGGCCAATGCCAAATTTAGGGTATACTAGGTGCTTTAGTTAACCCTGAACACCTTTTGGTATCCATGAATCATGGCAACCTTCAAAAATCGAGCAAAGGTATTGGTGTATGTCCGTTCAGATTCCATCAGACGATGCTGGCTCCACAGGTAATCCATGAAGGTGACAGCATCGGTGAGGGAAAGGTCATAGATCGTGAAAATGGTGTGGCCCAAGAGCCACACCATTGCGTTACGTCGCGTCCGGGGGTTGGTTTGAAGATCAGGGGTAAGGAACCAGTCGATGGATACATTGTCCGGTGTCGTCCCACCAATCAGCGCTAAGAGCCCACGGGCAAGGTCCCACACTTCCGTGACGAGGGGGCAGAGGAGACGGTGTTCTCTGGTATCGATGTCACCACACCGGCCGCAAGCAGCCGATGGCCGTAGACGGATGGCCGCCAGGCGATGATTGGTGGGAATCAAGTTGTTGACGACACGATACCAGAGCGCCGAAACTTCCGTGGGAAGGGCGGAGTTGTTGATATTAGCCCAAACATGGCGCCAAATGACGGATGGTCGTCTGCCCTCCAATTTATGCGGTGTGGGCTGGCCGCGAAGTGCATGGTAAAGGCGCCGCGATGTGCGCGCCTTGTCCGTGGCCACTGGGAGAACATAACTGCGGTGGAGATAATAGTCGTTTACCGTCGTCAGCCGGAACGGAATATGCGTCAAACACACCGGTGCACGCGCCGAGTGTGGACGATAAAGGTCGAAGAGGGCCGCTGTAGTCCCGCCTGGGTCGGCGTCGCGCAAAGTGGCAACACGGTGAATCAGCAGGGCCGCACATTTCCGGGAAAAGTCAATGAGGCCGAGGCCACCATCGACCTTCGGCAGCGTACAAGTCAGCGCATCAACCTTGAACAGCGCATGCCGCCACAAAAGCCAATATACCGCTTGTGATATGGCTCGGCCGATCTGTTTGGGTAGCGTAAGGAGTTGGGCGACATACCATGCCCGTGATAGGAGATAACCATTAATCAGCTGGACGCGTTGATGGAGGTCGAGTCGCCGATCAGCGTGGCTCATGCAAAGGCCTCGGATGCGTGTTAGAAGCCGCCGCCACGTGAGGGTTAACATACGCTGCGGACAGGCAGTCACCTCAAGACCCAAGATACGCTGTTCCCCCACAACGCGGTACCAGGGGCGTTCGACGGTCAACGAACGGGGCCCTAGCGGAAGCAGCACGGTCTTGTTGGGATTTAACTGAGCACCGGAGGCCCGTTCGTAGACGTCGAGGACGCGGCGAACGGAATCGATGTCCCTGGCGTTAGCAACAAACACACCAACGTCGTCGGCGTAGGCCGCACAGCGGAAGGTGACGCCTGGAAGAGCGACACCGTCGACCAACCGGCCAATGTCACGCAACACGGGGTCTAGCGCTAAGGCAAACAGATACATCGACAAGGGACATCCCTGTCGAACCGACCGTCTGATAGGAATGGGGCGCGACCGGCAACCGTTCACCACGACAGTGGAATTCGCCCCATGCAAGAAGTTGCGGATGATGCGTATGAAGCGCTCCCCAAAACCCATTCGCGACATAACGGCCAGCAGGTAAGGGTGCGAGACTCTGTCAAAGGCACCGGCGAAGTCCAAGGAAAGAATGGCAGCTGAGGTGCGAGTGTCGGCGGTGAGGAGGACAACATCGCGGTACAGGGAAGCGGCGGTGAAGATGTTCCGACGTGAAACGCCACAGGATTGAGTGGGGCAAAGTACCTTAGTCATCGCCTGTTTGAGACGAGAGGCCACACATCGTGCCACCAACTTATAGTCAGTGTTAAGAACAGTGATAGGACGCAGGTCCTGAGCTCGACAGTGGCCAGTCACCTTTGGAATAAGGGCAATACGTCCGGTTAAAAATTCGGCGGGTAAGTCGCATCCAGCGAAAATCTCCTCGCACATTGTGCAGAAACGGTCGCCGAGCAGGTCCCAAAATTGTCGGTAGAACTCATAAGGGAGACCGTCGGGGCCAGGTGACTTGTGTCCCGGACAGGCACGGAGGACAGATGTGAGTTCAGCGAGTGTCAGTGGCTCGGTTAAAGAGCCGCGGTCATGACGATCCAAAGAAGTTGGCACCCCACTGATAAGTGCATGTTGTGCGGCGACGTCGACCTCAACATCCTGGAAGAGGTTGGTGAAATGGTCCGTCAGGTGTTGGAGGACTTCACGGTAGTCTGTGATACGCGTACCATCGTCTGCTTTAAGGCGCAGAATGGCGTTCTTCTTGGCACGAGTTCGTTCAGAGGCAAGGTGATAGATGGATGGCCTCTCGCCTTCAATCAGGTATTCAGAACGACACCGCACCACCATACCGTCGGCTTTCTCCCTAGAGAAGCGAAGGATTTTCGCTTTAATTTTGTTGAGGCGCATGCGGAGCTGATCATACCTGTCAGCAGGAAGAGTCAGGGCGTCAATGAGACACTGCTGATAGAAGGCTAACGTGCTACGTTTCCAGTGGGCGACGTCGCGACTATATTGTCGGAGAACACGTCGCAGCCGGGGTTTCGCACAGCGGATCCACCAAAACACCGTGGTAGGGTACCGGGAAGTGTCCGTGAGACAGTCCTGCCATGTTTTCGTGACAAGAGCACGAAGTTCGGGCATTGGCAGATGAAGGGTATTCATCTTCCAAAAGGTGCCACGAGGAACCGGGGCTGGACCCGCGATACGCAAGGAACACGAGTACGCACAGTGGTCACTAAAGGCCACGGGTATGACTTGGACGGCACAAAGGGCGGGAGTCAAATCAGTCGAGACATAAACACGATCTATACGGCTGGCTCCAGTGGGATAGATGTGGGTAAATTGCGTGTAGGCGGGATGAAAGTGGCGCCACGTGTCAGTAAGGTCAGCTGCTCGAAGGAGTGAAGCGAGCGCTTCACACCGCATAGGCGTCGGGACCTGGTCAACTTCGGCTACCACACAGTTGAAGTCTCCGCCAAAGACAATAGGGCGACGAGCTGCTAAGAAAGGGGGGATATCAGACTGAAAAAGTGTCGTTCTGTCATGCCTGTGGTTAGCACCGGAAGGAGCATAGACATTTAGAAAAAGGACATCTTGAAGGATACATGCAAGGACACGACCGTTGGGGAGCGTGGTAACATGGGATGGAGTGAACTCTGATCGGTAGAGCAAAGCAGTACCCCGCCGGGCGTCAGGGTCGATGTTATACAGTGCCTCATAACCAACTAGGTCAGATAGAAAAGGGGCACAAACCTCCTGGAGAAATACTACATCAAACGCACCAAGGCGGAGAAAGTCCTTCAAAGAGCGAAGTTTGACCGGATTGGAGATGGAGTTAATATTGACCGTTAAAAGGGAGAGGGCTCCCGGCGGACGGTCAAAGGCAGGCATGGGAGAGCAACACAGAGGAAATAACGGCAGATAGGGTCACGGCCGTAGGGAAGCAGGTGTGGAAACATCCACATCGGAACCCCGCTATATCACCCCGGATGTGAGAAATTAATACCAAGCAGCTCATGTGGGGAAGCCCACTCAATCACGCATTTCATCGCCCTCGTCGTCAGCCCAGTTCAGGCCTCCCCCATCGGCAGGATAGTCCGAGCCAGGCGGTGCAGACGGTTCGGACGCAGTAGGATGTGAAAGGGTACGAGTACACTGCAGTGGCTGATCGCTACCCTGGTCATGTTTCCGTTTTGCAGGGATCGCTCCCCGATCTCGCGATGAACTGATAAGAGCCTCTAGTTGTCGAGCAGTTTGCCGCATACCGCCCGAGCGGTCAGCGGAAACAGAGCGGGAAACCGAGGAGGCCTGAGAGTCAGTCTCACTGCCGCTTTCAGGGGGACGGAAAACGTCCGCCGCCTCCGCCGATTGGTCTGGGTTCGCCTTCTTGCGTCGATGACGACGGCGGGGGGACTTAGCGTCATCTGCTGGGAGGGGCGGGGTAGGAATAACGACCTCCATCTGTTCTACAGCGACCACATCACTCGCCATAGCGGGCACATCAGCTGCCGCCGGCGGTACCGCCACAACGGGCGCCCGGTCCGGGACGGGTTCGTCAACCGGTGCACTGGGTGCCGGTTGCACTGCATCTGGCGGGAGTGACACGTCAGGCCGCTCAGCGGGACGGCGGGCAGCACCCGCCACTACCTCGCTGAGGAGAGGCACAAGGTCGGTACCAGCAGCGCGTTCCCGCGGCAGTTGCACAGGGCGCCGGCGCGGGCAATCCACGCGGAGATGCTCCGTCGATTGACAAAGGGAGCAAGTCTGCGGTTGCCCAATATAGGTGACCTGGGCCCTGGTACTCGCAATATTTAAATACGACGGTACGTGCTGGCGGAGGTCCATGCGGACACTACGAACGCCGCTGTTGCCCTGGAAGCGGTAGGCACTGCCCCACCTCTCATTCGTGATGCTGAGCACCGTGCCATACCGCGAAAAGACACGGCCGATGACTTCATTCGGACACTCAGGGGGTACGTTGAACACCCGCACAGTCCGTATGCCAAACCCAGACGGCACGATTGTCACTGTACCAACACTGCCATCGAAATAGCGGAACGGATGTTCACCCGCTAGAGCCAGGCCATACTTTTCGTATTGCTCCTGGTTGACGAATTTCACAAATAACGAAAACAAGACGAAATCCAGTTGGAAGGTGTCAACATCATGTTCCGGTACACGTAGATCGCCAAAAATCCATTCTTGTATTTCAAACGCGGTCGGCCGTCTTGCGGCTCTGTCGAACACACACTGTATACTATTCGACCGATTGGTCATGTCACCGCAAAAATGTCAACGACGGAGAAATAAAGAACAAACGAAACCTCGACCGCTATACGCGAGAGGTGACCCAAACCCGCGACAGAGCCCAACAGAACGCTCCGCTCGCGGGGTGCTTCTTAGCCAAAAGGCCGAGAAGCGATAAGGAAAATCCGCAGTGGAAGGGCCTAAATGCTTGCAGCGTGTGCGCTCCACATGTGGG
>NC_064619.1:663465791-663470791 GCF_023898315.1 Schistocerca nitens
AGTGGCAACACGGTGAATCAGCAGGGCTGCACATTTCCGGGAAAAGTCAATGAGGCCGAGGCCACCATCGACCTTCGGCAGCGTACAAGTCAGCGCATCAACCTTGAACAGCGCATGCCGCCACAAAAGCCAATATACCGCTTGTGATATGGCTCGGCCGATCTGTTTGGGTAGCGTAAGGAGTTGGGCGACATACCATGCCCGTGATAGGAGATAACCATTAATCAGCTGGACGCGTTGATGGAGGTCGAGTCGCCGATCAGCGTGGCTCACGCAAAGGCCTCGGATGCGTGTTAGAAGCCGCCGCCACGTGAGGGTTAACATACGCTGCGGACAGGCAGTCACCTCAAGACCCAAGATACGCTGTTCCCCCACAACGCGGTACCAGGGGCGTTCGACGGTCAACGAACGGGGCCCTAGCGGAAGCAGCACGGTCTTGTTGGGATTTAACTGAGCACCGGAGGCCCGTTCGTAGACGTCGAGGACGCGGCGAACGGAATCGATGTCCCTGGCGTCAGCAACAAACACACCAACGTCGTCGGCGTAGGCCGCACAGCGGAAGGTGACGCCTGGAAGAGCGACACCGTCGACCAACCGGCCAATGTCACGCAACACGGGGTCTAGCGCTAAGGCAAACAGATACATCGACAAGGGACATCCCTGTCGAACCGACCGTCTGATAGGAATGGGGCGCGACCGGCAACCGTTCACCACGACAGTGGAATTCGCCCCATGCAAGAAGTTGCGGATGATGCGTATGAAGCGCTCTCCAAAACCCATCCGCGACATAACGGCCAGCAGGTAAGGGTGCGAGACTCTGTCAAAGGCACCGGCGAAGTCCAAGGAAAGAATGGCAGCTGAGGTGCGAGTGTCGGCGGTGAGGAGGACAACATCGCGGTACAGGGAAGCGGCGGTGAAGATGTTCCGACGTGAAACGCCACAGGATTGAGTGGGGCAAAGTACCTTAGTCATCGCCTGTTTGAGACGAGAGGCCACACATCGTGCCACCAACTTATAGTCAGTGTTAAGAACAGTGATAGGACGCAGGTCCTGAGCTCGACAGTGGCCAGTCACCTTTGGAATAAGGGCAATACGTCCAGTTAAAAATTCGGCGGGTAAGTCGCATCCAGCGAAAATCTCCTCGCACATTGTGCAGAAACGGTCGCCGAGCAGGTCCCAAAATTGTCGGTAGAACTCATAAGGGAGACCGTCGGGGCCAGGTGACTTGTGTGCCGGACAGGCACGGAGGACAGATGTGAGTTCAGCGAGTGTCAGTGGCTCGGTTAAAGAGCCGCGGTCATGACGATCCAAAGAAGTTGGCACCCCACTGATAAGTGCATGTTGTGCGGCGACGTCGACCTCAACATCCTGGAAGAGGTTGGTGAAATGGTCCGTCAGGTGTTGGAGGACTTCACGGTAGTCTGTGATACGCGTACCATCGTCTGCTTTAAGGCGCAGAATGGCGTTCTTCTTGGCACGAGTTCGTTCAGAGGCAAGGTGATAGATGGATGGCCTCTCGCCTTCAATCAGGTATTCAGAACGACACCGCACCACCATACCGTCGGCTTTCTCCCTAGAGAAGCGAAGGATTTTCGCTTTAATTTTGTTGAGGCGCATGCGGAGCTGATCATACCTGTCAGCAGGAAGAGTCAGGGCGTCAATGAGACACTGCTGATAGAAGGCTAACGTGCTACGTTTCCAGTGGGCGACGTCGCGACTATATTGTCGGAGAACACGTCGCAGCCGGGGTTTCGCACAGCGGATCCACCAAAACACCGTGGTAGGGTACCGGGAAGTGTCCGTGAGACAGTCCTGCCATGTTTTCGTGACAAGAGCACGAAGTTCGGGCATTGGCAGATGAAGGGTATTCATCTTCCAAAAGGTGCCACGAGGAACCGGGGCTGGACCCGCGATACGCAAGGAACACGAGTACGCACAGTGGTCACTAAAGGCCACGGGTATGACTTGGACGGCACAAAGGGCGGGAGTCAAATCAGTCGAGACATAAACACGATCTATACGGCTGGCTCCAGTGGGATAGATGTGGGTAAATTGCGTGTAGGCGGGATGAAAGTGGCGCCACGTGTCAGTAAGGTCAGCTGCTCGAAGGAGTGAAGCGAGCGCTTCACACCGCATAGGCGTCGGGACCTGGTCAACTTCGGCTACCACACAGTTGAAGTCTCCGCCAAAGACAATAGGGCGACGAGCTGCTAAGAAAGGGGGGATATCAGACTGAAAAAGTGTCGTTCTGTCATGCCTGTGGTTAGCACCGGAAGGAGCATAGACATTTAGAAAAAGGACATCTTGAAGGATACATGCAAGGACACGACCGTTGGGGAGCGTGGTAACATGGGATGGAGTGAACTCTGATCGGTAGAGCAAAGCAGTACCCCGCCGGGCGTCAGGGTCGATGTTATACAGTGCCTCATAACCAACTAGGTCAGATAGAAAAGGGGCACAAACCTCCTGGAGAAATACTACATCAAACGCACCAAGGCGGAGAAAGTCCTTCAAAGAGCGAAGTTTGACCGGATTGGAGATGGAGTTAATATTGACCGTTAAAAGGGAGAGGGCTCCCGGCGGACGGTCAAAGGCAGGCATGGGAGAGCAACACAGAGGAAATAACGGCAGATAGGGTCACGGCCGTAGGGAAGCAGGTGTGGAAACATCCACATCGGAACCCCGCTATATCACCCCGGATGTGAGAAAATAATACCAAGCAGCTCATGTGGGGAAGCCCACTCAATCACGCATTTCATCGCCCTCGTCGTCAGCCCAGTTCAGGCCTCCCCCATCGGCAGGATAGTCCGAGCCAGGCGGTGCAGACGGTTCGGACGCAGTAGGATGTGAAAGGGTACGAGTACGCTGCAGTGGCTGATCGCTACCCTGGTCATGTTTCCGTTTTGCAGGGATCGCTCCCCGATCTCGCGATGAACTGATAAGAGCCTCTAGTTGTCGAGCAGTTTGCCGCATACCGCCCGAGCGGTCAGCGGAAACAGAGCGGGAAACCGAGGAGGCCTGAGAGTCAGTCTCACTGCCGCTTTCAGGGGGACGGAAAACGTCCGCCGCCTCCGCCGATTGGTCTGGGTTCGCCTTCTTGCGTCGATGACGACGGCGGGGGGACTTAGCGTCATCTGCTGGGAGGGGCGGGGTAGGAATAACGACCTCCATCTGTTCTACAGCGACCACATCACTCGCCATAGCGGGCACATCAGCTGCCGCCGGCGGTACCGCCACAACGGGCGCCCGGTCCGGGACGGGTTCGTCAACCGGTGCACTGGGTGCCGGTTGCACTGCATCTGGCGGGAGTGACACGTCAGGCCGCTCAGCGGGACGGCGGGCAGCACCCGCCACTACCTCGCTGAGGAGAGGCACAAGGTCGGTACCAGCAGCGCGTTCCCGCGGCAGTTGCACAGGGCGCCGGCGCGGGCAATCCACGCGGAGATGCTCCGTCGATTGACAAAGGGAGCAAGTCTGCGGTTGCCCAATATAGGTGACCTGGGCCCTGGTACTCGCAATATTTAAATACGACGGTACGTGCTGGCGGAGGTCCATGCGGACACTACGAACGCCGCTGTTGCCCTGGAAGCGGTAGGCACTGCCCCACCTCTCATTCGTGATGCTGAGCACCGTGTCATACCGCGACAAGACACGGCCGATGACTTCATTCGGACACTCAGGGGGTACGTTGAACACCCGCACAGTCCGTATGCCAAACCCAGACGGCACGATTGTCACTGTACCAACACTGCCATCGAAATAGCGGAACGGATGTTCGCCCGCTAGAGCCAGGCCATACTTTTCGTATTGCTCCTGGTTGACGAATTTCACAAATAACGAAAACAACACGAAATCCAGTTGGAAGGTGTCAACATCATGTTCCGGTACACGTAGATCGCCAAAAATCCATTCTTGTATTTCAAACGCGGTCGGCCGTCTTGCGGCTCTGTCGAACACACACTGAATACTATTCGACCGATTGGTCATGTCACCGCAAAAATGTCAACGACGGAGAAATAAAGAACAAACGAAACCTCGATCGCTATACGCGAGAGGTGACCCAAAACCCGCGACAGAGCCCAACAGAACGCTCCGCTCGCGGGGTGCTTCTTAGCCAAAAGGCCGAGAAGCGATAAGGAAAATCCGCAGTGGAAGGGCCTAAATGCTTGCAGCGTGTGCGCTCCACATGTGGGAGTGACACACGGTGGTACGGGCCGATATGGCAACAGGCGACCGTCGAAAACATGGCAAAAGCGAGTGCCGGAAGGAACGACATTTCACGAGAGCACTCATCAACAGCCCAGTACTAGCCTCCATGTCGAAGAGTAAACTGCGACTCCCATTTGAACGCCGCTAGCTGCCAGGGCAGCGGAGAAGCCGTGACGCCGCCCCACAGCAGCGCCAGGCCGGCGCGAGCTAGACCGTCGCGAGGCCGGCGCGAGCTACACCTAGCCGAGTGCTTACATCGTCCACCGCCAACTGCATATGTGTGTGTGTGTACACACGTATTCTGCGTGCGTGCGGCGGCGGCGACGACGTTCGCGAGGAGCTAAGGTCATAACTCCAAAAAATTTATTTAAAATTATCTGTGGCCGGACCATAAGAGACGCCAACGAGGCATCCGAAGGCACTGTCCTGTGCCCCCATAAATTACCAGCCTAGTGTAATGCGGCTGCAAGAGCGGTCAAGCACACAGCAAAAAAAAAAAAAAAAAGTACTTAAGATAATCTAAATTAATTAAAACAATACGTGGTGTGTAAGCAGCTAACTACTGGGGACATCGACATCTACGACAAGTTTTGTCACCAGCTGAATATCTGATCACTGCAGAATATTAACCCATTTCAGGCTATGTTTTAATTAATTTTAGGTGGGCCGATCCCGGCGGTACTGCAATGCCGGGCCAACCCGCGACAGAGGTGGAGCAAGCCCCTAGCACTCCGTCATGAGCCAAAAATGAGTTTAATATTCTGGTCCTGCGATGCAGGACGTATCAGATA
>NC_064619.1:663475791-663488291 GCF_023898315.1 Schistocerca nitens
GACGACGTTCGCGAGGAGCTAAGGTCATAACTCCAAAAAATTTATTTAAAATTATCTGTGGCCGGACCATAAGAGACGCCAACGAGGCATCCGAAGGCACTGTCCTGTGCCCCCATAAATTACCAGCCTAGTGTAATGCGGCTGCAAGAGCGGTCAAGCACACAGCAAAAAAAAAAAAAAAAGTACTTAAGATAATCTAAATTAATTAAAACAATACGTGGTGTGTAAGCAGCTAACTACTGGGGACATCGACATCTACGACAAGTTTTGTCACCAGCTGAATATCTGATCACTGCAGAATATTAACCCATTTCAGGCTATGTTTTAATTAATTTTAGGTGGGCCGATCCCGGCGGTACTGCAATGCCGGGCCAACCCGCGACAGAGGTGGAGCAAGCCCCTAGCACTCCGTCATGAGCCAAAAATGAGTTTAATATTCTGGTCCTGCGATGCAGGACGTATCAGATACTAAGCTGATAAGAACAGATTTTATTTTCCGAGATAATTCTTAGTTACAATCTTACGAAGTATAAATTTAAGAAAGAATATCCATGACTCTATACAATACGAGTTTTACAGGTTTATTAAGTTTAGATAAATTTAAGAAAAAACGGTACTAACCGTACTTAAGTATTTGATCACTATTCTAGTTCGTGGGTTAAGCCCACTACTTAAATATCATGAGGCCGCGTTAGGCGCGGATACTAAAGTATATTACCTTAGGATTAATCCCGCGGTAGGCGCGGCCTTACTTATGTCAGATCAGGGGTAGTTTGGACCTAATTTAGGAGCTATTTTATGTTTATTTGATTCATCTCCATGCCCTGACAGCGCACTGCACATGCACGGCTGCCAGCGGCTGGTGCGCCACGCACGCAGGCGGGTCACACTCAGCCGGACTTCTCCCCTCTGTCCGCCTTGCGGTGGACGTCACTGGGGTGTCGTGGCAGGAGGGTGTTGCTTCCCACGCTGGCTGGAGACTGCCGGGCAGTAGGCACACGTACGGCGCCGCCCAGCACCGCGCCAACCGAGGTGGGGGCCATATTCGGCGGCCACCACGGAGGGAGGGGCACCAGGCAGCACCGCACGCACCGCTACTGACTCGGCACTGCTTCAGTGCGGCGCGAAGATGGTGTAACGCCGCAAGTCCCGCGTCGTGAAGGAGAATCTCGACACCGACGACACGAAGGCACCGACCTCGAAGTTCTCCGACGACTGCAGTCTCGAGGGTCTCGCAGCCTGACGTCAGAGCATGCCACAGTCTAGGGGGACACATACTGGCGGTGGCCAGTGATGTGTTCAACGTAGATGTCGCGGGACCACTTGATGGTGTCGGACACCATCAATCGCCGCATCAGTTGGCAGTAGCGGCTGGCGATGCCTAGGTGCCGAAGCACCGCATCGTTCTGGCGGTCCCACGCCCCCAGACTGCCGACAACCAGGGCGTCGACAGTGACGGAATAGCCGCGAGCGGCTAATCCGCGCGCAACGTCGGCGTACTTTATTTTCTTCAGTTGCCGAGCGTTGTCGAGCGCAATCCGCCTATTCTCGAAGGGGATTGTCACATCGACGATGGTCACAGTCTTCGCGGCCTCGTCAGTTATTACGAGGTCCGGACGCAGCCCACTGCTGTCCCCTATGACGGCTTGGTTGATCCTGATGTCAGGAACAGCAGTGTTTCCTCTTCTTGGTCGCCCAGCGACTGCTGTTGCAAGGCGGTTGAGGACTGCGTTGTGGCGATACTGCAGGGCTGCTGAGTGCACCATACACGCGTTGATTACGTGCGGGAGCGTCTCATTGTTGTGGCCACAGCGTCGGCAGGCTTTGTTGTTGTTTGCCCGCCCATCAAAGCGGCGACATCCGTTCAGAGGCACGACTCCGAGTCTGGCGCGATGTATAAAGCGCCAGTCTGCGAAGCGGGTGTATTTGCCTCCCGCTATGAAGTGGTTGGACGCTGTGGACTCCCTGGTGCACTCGAACACCTTCCCCTGGTCCGGTTTTCTGAGTAGGATGTGGCGCAGGCGCTGTCTCAGACACTCGCGGAGCGTCCGCGAGAGAAGACGTTTGGCGCCCCCTCCCACCCGGACATGCTCGACGCCAGTGTTGACGGTGCGTCCCACGCTGTCATCATCGTGTTGCGGTCCATCGCCGCCATCTTCGAGGTGTCGTGTAGTCCCAAGCGCCGTCCTCTCCGTGGCCGGCTGCGTCACCCCTCCGATGCCGCCGTGTTCCGCGTCGTCAGCGATGGCGGGTCGGCCGCCGACCTCCACCTGCAACTCAGACAACAGTTCACTCCAGCGCCAGGTGACGCCACGCGGCGCTAGGCGCCTTGTGGCGTTCCTGACGCGTGTCCACAGTGACTGGATGTCACCTCCGTCACGTGCGAGGTCGCCCTCAGTGCTGCCGCTAAGGTAGGTGGCCAAGTCGGGTCGACTTGGCTCCCTCCCCAGCCGGCGGCGCGCGGCCGTAGATAGAGTGGCCCAGGCGATGTCGCGGACGGTGGTGTCGTCGCAGTGCAGCATGCGGAAGCCGTGGACGATCGTCGAGATGTCCGCAGCGTCCGCGAGCGGCGTCAGGCCGCATCCTCCCTCTCCCAGCGCGAGGTACAGCTGTTCAGTGGACGCACGCTGTGGAAGGAAGAGCCATGATTTGACAGCCGCTTTCACTGCCTTGTCAAGTGCAGATAGCGGCCCCTTGCGTACCGCTCCGCCCCGCATGACAAAGTCAAGCCTGGGAAGGAGGAAGACACGCACAGCGTCGATCTTCTGCCAGGGAGCCAGCAGGGAAGCGTCCAGGTGCTGCAAGTCGCGTCGAATTGCCGCGATCGCATCCGTTGGCGTCTGCGCGACTTTGTACCCGGTGGGGACGCCAAGATGGAGGTAGGCGTCACCCGCACCGAGCACGGCTGGTTCTCCCCCTTGCAGGGCGAATACCGAGCCTAGTGTCTGCCGACGGCGGATGTGAAGCGTGGCACACTTCGACGGCTTGAAGGTAAGCCCGGCCCACGTCGCCGCCTCACCCACAACATTGAGGAGCGTCTGCATCGCCTCTGGATCCCGCGCCAGAAGCACGATATCGTCCGCATACGCCAGTGCACTCACACTGACGCCGCAAAGCGGAATACCACACTCATTTCTGAGCGAGGTTGCGGCGCGAAGTACCGGCTCGAGCGCGAGGTTAAAGACGATGGGCGACAGTGGACAGCCCTGCTTGACCCCCGCCAGGATCTCTATCTCCTCCGTTAGTCCGTCAGATGTACGGACACGGGTGGAGCAACCATCGTACATATCGGCAATTAGCTGATGCAATTGCTCTGGTAGTCCCATCCTGCTCAGTACTCCAAGGAGGTGAGCGTGAGGCACTGAACCGAAAGCATTCGCCAGGTCAAGCCAAGCAAAGCATGCTTGGCCTCCCCTGCGCCTTGCATCATCAATTGCCGTCTGCACAATGAAGTTGTGCTCATAGCAGCCTTCAAACGTGCGGAAGCCCTTCTGTTCTGGAGAGAGCAGGTTCAACCGCTCTGCCCAGAGAGAAGTGCGGTCCGCAACGATTGCAGCAAAGAGCTTAGAGATGGTGGAGCTCAATGCTAAAGGCCGCCAGTTCGTCACGTCCGAGACGTCCCCTTTCTTGTGGATGAGGACGGTAGTGGATACTTTCCACTGCATCGGAGTCTTCCGCTCATTCCAGCAGCGCGAGAAGATCTTAGCCAGCACATGGCAGCCAGGATCCTCACGTCGCAGGTCCGAGTAGGTGACTCCGTCTGCCCCAGGAGCAGTATTGCTCGCCTTCTGGAGCCGCTGTTGCACCTCCGCGGAGGTGATCAGCGACAGGACCTCCTCGCTGACATCAGGAGGCGTGGTGGCGGCAAAGTCCGGGACAGCAGCTGGTAAATCTGTAACAGAAAAAGCAGATTTAGAATATACCCCCTTAAAGTGCTCCGTGAGCACGTTGCCATCGATTTGGCAGTACGGCGACGTCTCGCCAAGGACGCGCTGCATCGCCTTGCGCCGGTCCGCGCGGTACAGCTTCTGAATCTCAGACGCTGCACTCGCGTCGTACCGACGCTCGGCGGCCGCAGCGCGCCGTGCGCCACGTCTACCGCGCTGCCCACCGCGGCCGCGTGTAGGGGCAGGAGGAGGGGGATTGGCAGCAGCGTCGGCGCGGCCCTGGCCGCGGTGCGCTGCTGCTGGTGGCCCATCCTGTCGATCTCCGGCTGCCTGGCGTTGTGGCTTCGTCTCGGCGATCTCGGAGATGAAGTCCTCGACGACCGCGACGAATGCGTCCCATGGTTGGTTGTGGACGCTCTCCAGGGCCGCCAGCCAGCGCCGCTGCCTCTCCGTTAGCCGAGCGTCGGCCGGGGGAGGGGGGGGCGGAGCTGCCTGTGTTGCGCCCTGTTCGGAGGGTACAGGAGGGTCTGTCAGGTCAGGTGGAGGACGGGAGTTTTGCGGCGGGAGGTTGGGGCTGGGACGGTCGTTACGACGTCGGCGTCTCCTCTTCTTGCTGCCATGTGTAGGAGACGCAGCTGCAGTCCCTCCGCTCACGTCGCGCCGCTCCGTCGTCTGCGTCGGTAGTGGTGCCGCACTGCCATCTGGCGTGGGCCGCGCAATGCTGCTTTCAGTCGCCGCGCCGTTGACAGGTGGCGCAGCGGTCGCAGCAGGGGCCGGTGTAGCTCGCGCCGGCCTGGCGCTCGGGTCGGGCGCACCGCGGCTGGTGTTCGCCGCGCCGCCAACAGATGGCCCGGCGGTCGCCAGCGGCCCGCCGCCGGCGCAAGAAACACGAGGTGTAGCTCGCGCCGGCCGATCGGGCGCGCCGGCTCGCCCCGGGCCGCTGATACGCGGACTGGGTGCCCGTCGGTCGCTACTGGATGGCGCAGTGGTCGCAGAGGTTGTCGGCGTAGCCCGCGCCGGCCGGGCGTCTCGAGGTGTAGCTCGCGCCGGCCTGGCGCTCGGGCCCGGCGCACCGCGGCTGCTGTTCGCCGCGCCGCCAACAGGTGGCCCAGCGGTCGCCCGCGCCCCGCCGCCGGCGCAAGAAACACGAGGTGTAGCTCGCGCCGGCCTGGCGCTCGGGTCGGGCGCACCGCGGCTGGTGTTCGCCGCGCCGCCAACAGATGGCCCGGCGGTCGCCCGTGCCCGGCCGCCGGCGCGAGATACACGAGGTGTAGCTCGCGTCGGCCGCCCAGACGCGTTGGCTCGCGCAGGGCCGCTGTTACGCGGACTGGGCGGTATGATGCGCCGTCGGTCCGGAGGTGGTGGTCTGCGACCTGTAGCACGGCGTTTGTCCCTCCGGGGGGTGACTATGTGCCACTCATCATCTGTAACAGGAGCTGTTTCGTTAGTAACACTCCCTGCCTGAGCGGAGACGGAGTGACGGGCGTCACTCGACGTGGCCGCCGGCAGGGCAGAGGAAACGCGGCGCGTGTACGTTTGCGACGGCACAAGCACCACACCGTCCGGTACATCCGCCGGGCTCGCGGCCTTTGGTGCGTCAAACAGCGGCGCGGCTGCGCCGTGAGTAACAACACCACCGGTCGCGGCGAGCGAGGCAGCCTGCCTGCCACTGTCCACCCGCATCGCAGGGCCACCTGTTGGCGGCGTAGCGAATGCGGGCGGCAGTCCCAGGCCGGTACCCACGCCCCCGACAGATGGCGGGCGGGAGGCGCCTGCGGCAGCCGCACGACGTGGCCAGCGTACGCCACTGGGTGCAATGGCCGGCGCGGGCAGCGGCGAGCCGCGGCCTTTGCCAGACACTGCGCCTCTGGCCGGAGCGACGCGTTCGGCGGCAGGCGTCGGCAGCGTGCTGCCTTCACCTCCCGAACTTGCGCTCGGCACTCGTGGCGACGCGGTTGACGTCGCGGAGCGTATCAGCAGGGGGATGCCAGACCACCTCGGCGTGCGCACACACAGTACGCACGACGCGGGGGTAGCAACCACCGCCGTCCTGGGTGTCACCGACGCCTGCACACTCACACAGGGTGAGGGCAAGGCAGCCTGTGAACCCACCACGCTGCTGCGGGTCAGGACCGCCGCGTATGTTAAACCTAAGTCCAGCCGGTCTGTCCTACTAGCTTCGGGGACCGGACTGGGCTGTGGCCATAGCCCCTCTCTATTATCTAAGGCTAGGCGGCCTATGGTACTAGCTTCCCGAGCCGCTTTCGCCTGTGGCTTTCGCCCAGCACTAACTAAGGACAAAGGGCCTGTCCTACTAGCTTCGGGGGCCCTCGCCTGTGACCTCCCGCCGGCCGACCTCTCTGGGTGCCCCAGAGAGCCAGACACGGCATCGTGTCCCATACTCACACTCCCCCGGCTGGCAGCGCCGGGGGTGGCGGACTCTGCATTGCAGGACCGCTGATGCGTTCGCAGCTTCTTCAGCTGCGGGTCGCGTCGGCCGCAAAACGCGCACTCGAAAACGGGGACCGTTTCCGGGTCGTGCAGCCTCCTGTAGTGGCGGAGAAGGGCCGAGTGGTCCTTGTACTCGCCAAAAGTTGGCCTGCCTGCAGCCTTGGTGACGAAGCAGATCCGGCAGCGGAAGACGTCCGCCGGCAGCGTCACCACGAGCTCCATTGTTCAGGTCGCGGACCTGAAACAAGAGAATAAGCGCGACCGCTTCCCGGTGCAGAAATCAGCCCATATTAGCTTGTATTAAGCTGATAAGAACAGATACTACACTTTGATCTTAGCCAAAAGGCCGAGAAGCGATCAAAAATGAGTTTAATATTCTGGTCCTGCGATGCAGGACGTATCAGATACTAAGCTGATAAGAACAGATACTACACTTTTTTTTTTTTTTGTTTTTTTTTCCTTTTTTTTTATTTTGTTTTTTTTACTTTTTTTTTTTTTTTTTTTAATGGGCCTCCTTCCTCCCCTATAGCCCTTCCTTGTCCTCTCCAAATTTGCCGCCATCCTCTAGTGTCAACGCAGCACGTTAAGCAGTGTGCTGGTAGTGGCAAGCCTTATTGCCAGAAAACGAAATAAAAACAGAGGCACACTCTGCTATGCCTCAGGGAGCGTCGACACAATACTCAGAAACACACCTCTCTCTGCAGGTGTGAAGCAATTGGTGGTTTTGAACTAAAAGAAATAAATAAATAAAGACATAAATGAAGACTAAGTAAAACCAGGGATGGCAGGACACACAAATGAAACGGAACTGGCGAGATAATCCCATCGCCCATAGAATTAACGAAGGATAATCCTCTAAGAATATTACGTGTTTTCCAATTTTCCCAGAATTACTCATAAAACGTTTTCTCAATTCCCAGGGAACCAATTGTCAAATCAGTTGTGTCACAGAATAGCCTACTCCAGTGATGCCCAGAAGGCCAATGTCAAATTTAGGGTATACGAGGTGCCTTAGTTTACCCTGAACACCTTTTGGTATCCATGAATCATGGCAACCTTCAAAAACCGAGCAAAGGTATTGGTGTATGTCCGGTCAGATTCCATCAGGCGATGCTGGCTCCACAGGTAATCCATGAAGGTGACAGCATCGGTGAGGAAAATGTCATAGACCGTGAAAATGGTGTGGCCCAAGAGCCACACCATTGCGTTCCGTCGCGTCCGGGGGTTGGTTTGAAGATCAGGGGTAAGGAACCAGTCGATGGATACATTTTCCGGTGTCGTCCCACCAATCAGCGCTAAGAGCCCACGGGCAAGGTCCCACACTTCCGTGACGAGAGGGCAGAGGAGACGGTGTTCTCTGGTATCGATGTCACCACACCGGCCGCAAGCAGCCGATGGCCGTAGACGGATGGCCGCCAGGCGATGATTGGTGGGAATCAAATTGTTGACTACACGATACCAGAGCGCCGAAACTTCCGTGGGAAGGGCGGAGTTGTTGATATTAGCCCAAACATGGCGCCAAATGACTGATGGTCGTCTGCTCTCCAATTTATGCGGTGTGGGCTGGCCGCGAAGTGCATGGTAAAGGCGCCGCGATGTGCGCGTCTTGTCCGTGGCCACTGGGAGGACATAACTGCGGTGGAGATAATAGTCTTTGACCGTCGTCAGCCGGAACGGAATATGCGTCAAACAGACCGGTGCACGCGCTGAGTGTGGACGATAACGGTCGAAGAGGACTGCTGTAGTCCCACCGGGGTCGGCGTCGCGCAAAGTGGCAACACGGTGAATCAGAAGGGCCGCACATTTCCGGGAAAAGTCAATGAGGCCGAGGCCACCATTGACCTTCGGCAGCGTACAAGTCAGCGCATCAACCTTGAACAGCGCATGCCGCCACAAAAGCCAATATACCGCTTGTGATATGGCTCGGCCGATCTGTTTGGGTAGCGTAAGGAGTTGGGCGACATACCATGCCCGTGATAGGAGATAACCATTAATCAGCTGGACGCGTTGATGGAGGTCGAGTCGCCGATCAGCGTGGCCCACGCAAAGGCCTCGGATGCGTGTTAGAAGCCGCCGCCACGTGAGGGTTAACATACGCTGCGGACAGGCAGTCACCTCAAGACCCAAGATACGCTGTTCCCCCACAACGCGGTACCAGGGGCGTTCGACGGTCAACGAACGGGGCCCTAGCGGAAGCAGCACGGTCTTGTTGGGATTTAACTGAGCACCGGAGGCCCGTTCGTAGACGTCGAGGACGCGGCGAACGGAATCGATGTCCCTGGCGTTAGCAACAAACACACCAACGTCGTCGGCGTAGGCCGCACAGCGGAAGGTGACGCCTGGAAGAGCGACACCGTCGACCAACCGGCCAATGTCACGCAGCATGGGGTCTAGCGCTAAGGCAAACAGATACATCGACAAGGGACATCCCTGTCGAACCGACCGTCTGATAGGAATGGGGCGCGACCGGCAACCGTTCACCACGACAGTGGAATTCGCCCCATGCAAGAAGTTGCGGATGATGCGTATGAAGCGCTCCCCAAAACCCATCCGCGACATAACGGCCAGCAGGTAAGGGTGCGAGACTCTGTCAAAGGCACCGGCGAAGTCCAAGGAAAGAATGGCAGCTGAGGTGCGAGTGTCGGCGGTGAGGAGGACAACATCGCGGTACAGGGAAGCGGCGGTGAAGATGTTCCGACGCGAAACGCCACAGGATTGAGTGGGGCAAAGTACCTTAGTCATCGCCTGTTTGAGACGAGAGGCCACACATCGTGCCACCAACTTATAGTCAGTGTTAAGAACAGTGATAGGACGCAGGTCCTGAGCTCGACAGTGGCCAGTCACCTTTGGAATAAGGGCAATACGTCCAGTTAAAAATTCGGCGGGTAAGTCGCATCCAGCGAAAATCTCCTCGCACATTGTGCAGAAACGGTCGCCGAGCAGGTCCCAAAATTGTCGGTAGAACTCATAAGGGAGACCGTCAGGGCCAGGTGACTTGTGTCCCGGACAGGCACGGAGGACAGATGTGAGTTCAGCGAGTGTCAGTGGCTCGGTTAAAGAGCCGCGGTCATGACGATCCAAAGAAGTTGGCACTCCACTGATAAGTGCATGTTGGGCGGCGACGTCGACCTCAACATCCTGGAAGAGGTTGGTGAAATGGTCCGTCAGGTGTTGGAGGACTTCACGGTAGTCTGTGATACGCGTACCATCGTCTGCTTTAAGGCGTAGAATGGCGTTCTTCTTGGCACGAGTTCGTTCAGAGGCAAGGTGATAGATGGATGGCCTCTCGCCTTCAATCAGGTATTCAGAACGACACCGCACCACCATACCGTCGGCTTTCTCCCGAGAGAAGCGAAGGATTTTCGCTTTAATTTTGTTGAGGCGCATGCGGAGCTGATCATACCTGTCAGCAGGAAGAGTCAGGGCGTCAATGAGACACTGCTGATAGAAGGCTAACGTGCTACGTTTCCAGTGGGCGACGTCGCGACTATATTGTCGGAGAACACGTCGCAGCCGGGGTTTCGCACAGCGGAGCCACCAAACCACCGTGGTAGGGTACCGGGAAGTGTCCGTGAGACAGTCCTGCCATGTTTTCGCGACAAGAGCACGAAGTTCGGGCATTGGCAGATGAAGGGTATTCATCTTCCAAAAGGTGCCACGAGGAACCGGGGCTGGACCCGCGATACGCAAGGAACACGAGTACGCACAGTGGTCACTAAAGGCCACGGGTATGACTTGGACGGCACAAAGGGCGGGAGTCAAATCAGTCGAGACATAAACACGATCTATACGGCTGGCTCCAGTGGGATAGATGTGGGTAAATTGCGTGTAGGCGGGATGAAAGTGGCGCCACGTGTCAGTAAGGTCAGCCGCTCGAAGGAGTGAAGCGAGCGCTTCACACCGCATAGGCGTCGGGACCTGGTCAACTCCGGCTACCACACAGTTGAAGTCTCCGCCAAAGACAATAGGGCGACGAGCTGCTAAGAAAGGGGGGATATCAGACTGAAAAAGTGTCGTTCTGTCATGCCTGTGGTTAGCACCGGAAGGAGCATAGACATTTAGAAAAAGGACATCTTGAAGGATACATGCAAGGACACGACCATTGGGGAGCGTGGTAACATGGGATGGAGTGAACTCTGATCGGTAGAGCAAAGCAGTACCCCGCCGGGCGTCAGGGTCGATGTTATACAGTGCCTCATAACCAACTAGGTCAGATAGAAAAGGGGCACAAACCTCCTGGAGAAATACCACATCAAACGCACCAAGGCGGAGAAAGTCCTTCAAAGAGCGAAGTTTGACCGGATTGGAGATGGAGTTAATATTGACCGTTAAAAGGGAGAGGGCTCCTGGCGGACGGTCAAAGGCAGGCATGGGAGAGCAACACAGAGGAAATAACGGCAGATAGGGTCACGGCCGTAGGGAAGCAGGTGTGGAAACATCCACATCGGAACCCCGCTATATCACCCCGGATGTGAGAAAATAATACCAAGCAGCTCATGTGGGGAAAGCCCACTCAATCACGCATTTCATCGCCCTCGTCGTCAGCCCAGTTCAGGCCTCCCCCAGCGGCAGGATAGTCCGAGCCAGGCGGCGCAGACGGTTCGGACGCAGTAGGATGTGAAAGGGTACGAGTACGCTGCAGTGGCTGATCGCTACCCTGGTCATGTTTCCGTTTTGCAGGGATCGCTCCCCGATCTCGCGATGAACTGATAAGAGCCTCTAGTTGTCGAGCAGTTTGCCGCATACCGCCCGAGCGGTCAGCGGAAACAGAGCGGGAAACCGAGGAGGCCTGAGAGTCAGTCTCACTGCCGCTTTCAGGGGGACGGAAAACGTCCGCCGCCTCCGCCGATTGGTCTGGGTTCGCCTTCTTGCGTCGATGACGACGGCGGGGGGACTTAGCGTCATCTGCCGGGAGGGGCGGGGTAGGAATAACGACCTCCATCTGTTCTACAGCGACCACATCACTCGCCATAGCGGGCACATCAGCCGCCGCCGGCGGTACCGCCACAACGGGCGCCCGGTCCGGGACGGGTTCGTCAAACGGTGCACTGGGTGCCGGTTGCACTGCATCTGGCGGGGGTGACACGTCAGGCCGCTCAGCGGGACGGCGGGCAGCACCCGCCACTACCTCGCTGAGGAGAGGCACAAGGTCGGTACCAGCAGCGCGTTCCCGCGGCAGTTGCACAGGGCGCCGGCGCGGGCAATCCACGCGGAGATGCTCCGTCGATTGACAAAGGGAGCAAGTCTGCGGTTGCCCAATATAGGTGACCTGGGCCCTGGTACTCGCAATATTTAAATACGACGGTACGTGCTGGCGGAGGTCCATGCGGACACTACGAACGCCGCTGTTGCCCTGGAAGCGGTAGGCACTGCCCCACCTCTCATTCGTGATGCTGAGCACCGTGCCATACCGCGACAAGACACGGCCGATGACTTCATTCGGACACTCAGGGGGTACGTTGAACACCCGCACAGTCCGTATGCCAAACCCAGACGGCACGATTGTCACTGTACCGACACTGCCATCGAAATAGCGGAACGGATGTTCGCCCGCTAGAGCCAGGCCATACTTTTCGTATTGCTCCTGGTTGACGAATTTCACAAATAACGAAAACAACACGAAATCCAGTTGGAAGGTGTCAACATCATGTTCCGGTACACGTAGATCGCCAAAAATCCATTCTTGTATTTCAAACGCGGTCGGCCGTCTTGCGGCCCTGTCGAACACACACTGAATACTATTCGACCGATTGGTCATGTCACCGCAAAAATGTCAACGACGGAGAAATAAAGAACAAACGAAACCTCGATCGCTATACGCGAGAGGTGACCCAAAACCCGCGACAGAGCCCAACAGAACGCTCCGCTCGCGGGGTGCTTCTTAGCCAAAAGGCCGAGAAGCGATAAGGAAAATCCGCAGTGGAAGGGCCTAAATGCTTGCAGCGTGTGCGCTCCACATGTGGGAGTGACACACGGTGGTACGGGCCGATATGGCAACAGGCGACCGTCGAAAACATGGCAAAAGCGAGTGCCGGAAGGAACGACATTTCACGAGAGCACTCATCAACAGCCCAGTACTAGCCTCCATGTCGAAGAGTAAACTGCGACTCCCATTTGAACGCCGCTAGCTGCCAGGGCAGCGGAGAAGCCGTGACGCCGCCC
>NC_064619.1:663498291-663500791 GCF_023898315.1 Schistocerca nitens
AATGCTTGCAGCGTGTGCGCTCCACATGTGGGAGTGACACACGGTGGTACGGGCCGATATGGCAACAGGCGACCGTCGAAAACATGGCAAAAGCGAGTGCCGGAAGGAACGACATTTCACGAGAGCACTCATCAACAGCCCAGTACTAGCCTCCATGTCGAAGAGTAAACTGCGACTCCCATTTGAACGCCGCTAGCTGCCAGGGCAGCGGAGAAGCCGTGACGCCGCCCCACAGCAGCGCCAGGCCGGCGCGAGCTAGACCGTCGCGAGGCCGGCGCGAGCTACACCTAGCCGAGTGCTTACATCGTCCACCGCCAACTGCATATGTGTGTGTGTGTGTGTGTGTACACACGTATTCTGCGTGCGTGCGGCGGCGGCGACGACGTTCGCGAGGAGCTAAGGTCATAACTCCAAAAAATTTATTTAAAATTATCTGTGGCCGGACCATAAGAGACGCCAACGAGGCATCCGAAGGCACTGTCCTGTGCCCCCATAAATTACCAGCCTAGTGTAATGCGGCTGCAAGAGCGGTCAAGCACACAGCAAAAAAAAAAAAAAAAGTACTTAAGATAATCTAAATTAATTAAAACAATACGTGGTGTGTAAGCAGCTAACTACTGGGGACATCGACATCTACGACAAGTTTTGTCACCAGCTGAATATCTGATCACTGCAGAATATTAACCCATTTCAGGCTATGTTTTAATTAATTTTAGGTGGGCCGATCCCGGCGGTACTGCAATGCCGGGCCAACCCGCGACAGAGGTGGAGCAAGCCCCTAGCACTCCGTCATGAGCCAAAAATGAGTTTAATATTCTGGTCCTGCGATGCAGGACGTATCAGATACTAAGCTGATAAGAACAGATACTACACTTTGATCTTAGCCAAAAGGCCGAGAAGCGATAAGGAAAATCCGCAGTGGAAGGGCCTAAATGCTTGCAGCGTGTGCGCTCCACATGTGGGAGTGACACACGGTGGTACGGGCCGATATGGCAACAGGCGACCGTCGAAAACATGGCAAAAGCGAGTGCCGGAAGGAACGACATTTCACGAGAGCACTCATCAACAGCCCAGTACTAGCCTCCATGTCGAAGAGTAAACTGCGACTCCCATTTGAACGCCGCTAGCTGCCAGGGCAGCGGAGAAGCCGTGACGCCGCCCCACAGCAGCGCCAGGCCGGCGCGAGCTAGACCGTCGCGAGGCCGGCGCGAGCTACACCTAGCCGAGTGCTTACATCGTCCACCGCCAACTGCATATGTGTGTGTGTGTGTGTGTGTACACACGTATTCTGCGTGCGTGCGGCGGCGGCGACGACGTTCGCGAGGAGCTAAGGTCATAACTCCAAAAAATTTATTTAAAATTATCTGTGGCCGGACCATAAGAGACGCCAACGAGGCATCCGAAGGCACTGTCCTGTGCCCCCATAAATTACCAGCCTAGTGTAATGCGGCTGCAAGAGCGGTCAAGCACACAGCAAAAAAAAAAAAAAAAGTACTTAAGATAATCTAAATTAATTAAAACAATACGTGGTGTGTAAGCAGCTAACTACTGGGGACATCGACATCTACGACAAGTTTTGTCACCAGCTGAATATCTGATCACTGCAGAATATTAACCCATTTCAGGCTATGTTTTAATTAATTTTAGGTGGGCCGATCCCGGCGGTACTGCAATGCCGGGCCAACCCGCGACAGAGGTGGAGCAAGCCCCTAGCACTCCGTCATGAGCCAAAAATGAGTTTAATATTCTGGTCCTGCGATGCAGGACGTATCAGATACTAAGCTGATAAGAACAGATACTACACTTTGATCTTAGCCAAAAGGCCGAGAAGCGATAAGGAAAATCCGCAGTGGAAGGGCCTAAATGCTTGCAGCGTGTGCGCTCCACATGTGGGAGTGACACACGGTGGTACGGGCCGATATGGCAACAGGCGACCGTCGAAAACATGGCAAAAGCGAGTGCCGGAAGGAACGACATTTCACGAGAGCACTCATCAACAGCCCAGTACTAGCCTCCATGTCGAAGAGTAAACTGCGACTCCCATTTGAACGCCGCTAGCTGCCAGGGCAGCGGAGAAGCCGTGACGCCGCCCCACAGCAGCGCCAGGCCGGCGCGAGCTAGACCGTCGCGAGGCCGGCGCGAGCTACACCTAGCCGAGTGCTTACATCGTCCACCGCCAACTGCATATGTGTGTGTGTGTACACACGTATTCTGCGTGCGTGCGGCGGCGGCGACGACGTTCGCGAGGAGCTAAGGTCATAACTCCAAAAAATTTATTTAAAATTATCTGTGGCCGGACCATAAGAGACGCCAACGAGGCATCCGAAGGCACTGTCCTGTGCCCCCATAAATTACCAGCCTAGTGTAATGCGGCTGCAAGAGCGGTCAAGCACACAGCAAAAAAAAAAAAAAAAAAAGTACTTAAGATAATCTAAATTAATTAAAACAATACGTGGTGTGTAAGCAGCTAACTACTGGGGACATCGACATCTACGACAAG
>NC_064619.1:663508291-663550791 GCF_023898315.1 Schistocerca nitens
GCTGAATATCTGATCACTGCAGAATATTAACCCATTTCAGGCTATGTTTTAATTAATTTTAGGTGGGCCGATCCCGGCGGTACTGCAATGCCGGGCCAACCCGCGACAGAGGTGGAGCAAGCCCCTAGCACTCCGTCATGAGCCAAAAATGAGTTTAATATTCTGGTCCTGCGATGCAGGACGTATCAGATACTAAGCTGATAAGAACAGATACTACACTTTGATCTTAGCCAAAAGGCCGAGAAGCGATAAGTAAAATCCGCAGTGGAAGGGCCTAAATGCTTGCAGCGTGTGCGCTCCACATGTGGGAGTGACACACGGTGGTACGGGCCGATATGGCAACAGGCGACCGTCGAAAACATGGCAAAAGCGAGTGCCGGAAGGAACGACATTTCACGAGAGCACTCATCAACAGCCCAGTACTAGCCTCCATGTCGAAGAGTAAACTGCGACTCCCATTTGAACGCCGCTAGCTGCCAGGGCAGCGGAGAAGCCGTGACGCCGCCCCACAGCAGCGCCAGGCCGGCGCGAGCTAGACCGTCGCGAGGCCGGCGCGAGCTACACCTAGCCGAGTGCTTACATCGTCCACCGCCAACTGCATATGTGTGTGTGTGTGTGTGTGTGTACACACGTATTCTGCGTGCGTGCGGCGGCGGCGACGACGTTCGCGAGGAGCTAAGGTCATAACTCCAAAAAATTTATTTAAAATTATCTGTGGCCGGACCATAAGAGACGCCAACGAGGCATCCGAAGGCACTGTCCTGTGCCCCCATAAATTACCAGCCTAGTGTAATGCGGCTGCAAGAGCGGTCAAGCACACAGCAAAAAAAAAAAAAAAAAAAAGTACTTAAGATAATCTAAATTAATTAAAACAATACGTGGTGTGTAAGCAGCTAACTACTGGGGACATCGACATCTACGACAAGTTTTGTCACCAGCTGAATATCTGATCACTGCAGAATATTAACCCATTCCAGGCTATGTTTTAATTAATTTTAGGTGGGCCGATCCCGGCGGTACTGCAATGCCGGGCCAACCCGCGACAGAGGTGGAGCAAGCCCCTAGCACTCCGTCATGAGCCAAAAATGAGTTTAATATTCTGGTCCTGCGATGCAGGACGTATCAGATACTAAGCTGATAAGAACAGATACTACACTTTTTTTTTTTTTTTTTTATTGGGCCTCCTTCCTCCCCTATAGCCCTTCCTTGTCCTCTCCAAATTTGCCGCCATCCTCGTGTGTCAACGCAGCACGTTAAGCTGTGTGCTGGTAGTGACAAGTCTTATTGCCAGAAATGAAAATAAAAATAAACAGAGGCACACTCTGCTATGCCACATGGAACGTCGACACAATACTCAGAAACACACCTCACTCTGCAGGTGTGAAGCAATTGGTTGTTTTGAACTAAAAGAAATAAAGAAATAAAGTCATAAATGAAGGCAAAGTAAAACCAGGGACGGCAGGACACACAAATGAAACGGAACTGGCGAGATAATCCCATCGCCCATAGAATTAACGAAGGAAAATCCTCTAAGAACATTACTTGTTTTCCAATTTTCCCAGAATTACTCATAAATGTTTTCTCAATTCCCAGGGAACCAATTGTCAAATCAGTTGTATCACAGAATAGCCTACGCCAGTGATGCCCAGAAGGCCAATGCCAAATTTAGGGTATACTAGGTGCTTTAGTTAACCCTGAACACCTTTTGGTATCCATGAATCATGGCAACCTTCAAAAATCGAGCAAAGGTATTGGTGTATGTCCGTTCAGATTCCATCAGACGATGCTGGCTCCACAGGTAATCCATGAAGGTGACAGCATCGGTGAGGGAAAGGTCATAGATCGTGAAAATGGTGTGGCCCAAGAGCCACACCATTGCGTTACGTCGCGTCCGGGGGTTGGTTTGAAGATCAGGGGTAAGGAACCAGTCGATGGATACATTGTCCGGTGTCGTCCCACCAATCAGCGCTAAGAGCCCACGGGCAAGGTCCCACACTTCCGTGACGAGGGGGCAGAGGAGACGGTGTTCTCTGGTATCGATGTCACCACACCGGCCGCAAGCAGCCGATGGCCGTAGACGGATGGCCGCCAGGCGATGATTGGTGGGAAGTAAGTTGTTGACGACACGATACCAGAGCGCCGAAACTTCCGTGGGAAGGGCGGAGTTGTTGATATTAGCCCAAACATGGCGCCAAATGACGGATGGTCGTCTACCCTCCAATTTATGCGGTGTGGGCTGGCCGCGAAGTGCATGGTAAAGGCGCCGCGATGTGCGCGCCTTGTCTGTGGCCACTGGGAGGACATAACTGCGGTGGAGATAATAGTCTTTTACCGTCGTCAGCCGGAACGGAATATGCGTCAAACACACCGGTGCACGCGCCGAGTGTGGACGATAACGGTCGAAGAGGACCGCCGTAGTCCCGCCTGGGTCGGCGTCGCGCAAAGTGGCAACACGGTGAATCAGCAGGGCCGCACATTTCCGGGAAAAGTCAATGAGGCCGAGGCCACCATCGACCTTCGGCAGCGTACAAGTCAGCGCATCAACCTTGAACAGCGCATGCCGCCACAAAAGCCAATATACCGCTTGTGATATGGCTCGGCCGATCTGTTTGGGTAGCGTAAGGAGTTGGGCGACGTACCATGCCCGTGATAGGAGATAACCATTAATCAGCTGGACGCGTTGATGGAGGTCGAGTCGCCGATCAGCGTGGCTCACGCAAAGGCCTCGGATGCGTGTTAGAAGCCGCCGCCACGTGAGGGTTAACATACGCTGCGGAAAGGCAGTCACCTCAAGACCCAAGATACGCTGTTCCCCCACAACGCGGTACCAGGGGCGTTCGACGGTCAACGAACGGGGCCCTAGCGGAAGCAGCACGGTCTTGTTGGGATTTAACTGAGCACCGGAGGCCCGTTCGTAGACGTCGAGGACGCGGCGAACGGAATCGATGTCCCTGGCGTTAGCAACAAACACACCAACGTCGTCGGCGTAGGCCGCACAGCGGAAGGTGACGCCTGGAAGAGCGACACCGTCGACCAACCGGCCAATGTCACGCAACACGGGGTCTAGCGCTAAGGCAAACAGATACATCGACAAGGGACATCCCTGTCGAACCGACCGTCTGATAGGAATGGGGCGCGACCGGCAACCGTTTACCACGATAGTGGAATTCGCCCCATGCAAGAAGTTGCGGATGATGCGTATGAAGCGCTCCCCAAAACCCATCCGCGACATAACGGCCAGCAGGTAAGGGTGCGAGACTCTGTCAAAGGCACCGGCGAAGTCCAAGGAAAGAATGGCAGCTGAGGTGCGAGTGTCGGCGGTGAGGAGGACAGCATCGCGGTACAGGGAAGCGGCGGTGAAGATGTTCCGACGCGAAACGCCACAGGATTGAGTGGGGCAAAGTACCTTAGTCATCGCCTGTTTGAGACGAGAGGCCACACATCGTGCCACCAACTTATAGTCAGTGTTAAGAACAGTGATAGGACGCAGGTCCTGAGCTCGACAGTGGCCAGTCACCTTTGGAATAAGGGCAATACGTCCAGTTAAAAATTCGGCGGGTAAGTCGCATCCAGCGAAAATCTCCTCGCACATTGTGCAGAAACGGTCACCGAACAGGTCCCAAAATTGTCGGTAGAACTCATAAGGGAGACCGTCGGGGCCAGGTGACTTGTGTCCCGGACAGGCACGGAGGACAGATGTGAGTTCAGCGAGTGTCAGTGGCTCGGTTAAAGAGCCGCGGTCATGACGATCCAAAGAAGTTGGCACCCCACTGATAAGTGCATGTTGTGCGGCGACGTCGACCTCAACATCCTGGAAGAGGTTGGTGAAATGGTCCGTCAGGTGTTGGAGGACTTCACGGTAGTCTGTGATACGCGTACCATCGTCTGCTTTAAGGCGCAGAATGGCGTTCTTCTTGGCACGAGTTCGTTCAGAGGCAAGGTGATAGATGGATGGCCTCTCGCCTTCAATCAGGTATTCAGAACGACACCGCACCACCATACCGTCGGCTTTCTCCCGAGAGAAGCGAAGGATTTTCGCTTTAATTTTGTTGAGGCGCATGCGGAGCTGATCATACCTGTCAGCAGGAAGAGTCAGGGCGTCAATGAGACACTGCTGATAGAAGGCTAACGTGCTACGTTTCCAGTGGGCGACGTCGCGACTATATTGTCGGAGAACACGTCGCAGCCGGGGTTTCGCACAGCGGATCCACCAAACCACCGTGGTAGGGTACCGGGAAGTGTCCGTGAGACAGTCCTGCCATGTTTTCGTGACAAGAGCACGAAGTTCGGGCATTGGCAGATGAAGGGTATTCATCTTCCAAAAGGTGCCACGAGGAACCGGGGCTGGACCCGCGATACGCAAGGAACACGAGTACGCACAGTGGTCACTAAAGGCCACGGGTATGACTAGGACGGCACAAAGGGCGGGAGTCAAATCAGTCGAGACATAAACACGATCTATACGGCTGGCTCCAGTGGGATAGATGTGGGTAAATTGCGTGTAGGCGGGATGAAAGTGGCGCCACGTGTCAGTAAGGTCAGCCGCTCGAAGGAGTGAAGCGAGCGCTTCACACCGCATAGGCGTCGGGACCTGGTCAACTCCGGCTACCACACAGTTGAAGTCTCCGCCAAAGACAATAGGGCGACGAGCTGCTAAGAAAGGGGGGATATCAGACTGAAAAAGTGTCGTTCTGTCATGCCTGTGGTTAGCACCGGAAGGAGCATAGACATTTAGAAAAAGGACATCTTGAAGGATACATGCAAGGACACGACCGTTGGGGAGCGTGGTAACATGGGATGGAGTGAACTCTGATCGGTAGAGCAAAGCAGTACCCCGCCGGGCGTCAGGGTCGATGTTATACAGTGCCTCATAACCAACTAGGTCAGATAGAAAAGGGGCACAAACCTCCTGGAGAAATACCACATCAAACGCACCAAGGCGGAGAAAGTCCTTCAAAGAGCGAAGTTTGACCGGATTGGAGATGGAGTTAATATTGACCGTTAAAAGGGAGAGGGCTCCCGGCGGACGGTCAAAGGCAGGCATGGGAGAGCAACACAGAGGAAATAACGGCAGATAGAGTCACGGCCGTAGGGAAGCAGGTGTGGAAACATCCACATCGGAACCCCGCTATAGCACCCCGGATGTGAGAAAATAATACCAAGCAGCTCATGTGGGGAAAGCCCACTCAATCACGCATTTCATCGCCCTCGTCGTCAGCCCAGTTCAGGCCTCCCCCATCGGCAGGATAGTCCGAGCCAGGCGGCGCAGACGGTTCGGACGCAGTAGGATGTGAAAGGGTACGAGTACGCTGCAGTGGCTGATCGCTACCCTGGTCATGTTTCCGTTTTGCAGGGATCGCTCCCCGATCTCGCGATGAACTGATAAGAGCCTCTAGTTGTCGAGCAGTTTGCCGCATACCGCCCGAGCGGTCAGCGGAAACAGAGCGGGAAACCGAGGAGGCCTGAGAGTCAGTCTCACTGCCGCTTTCAGGGGGACGGAAAACGTCCGCCGCCTCCGCCGATTGGTCTGGGTTCGCCTTCTTGCGTCGATGACGACGGCGGGGGGACTTAGCGTCATCTGCTGGGAGGGGCGGGGTAGGAATAACGACCTCCATCTGTTCTACAGCGACCACATCACTCGCCATAGCGGGCACATCAGCTGCCGCCGGCGGTACCGCCACAACGGGCGCCCGGTCCGGGACGGGGTCGTCAACCGGTGCACTGGGTGCCGGTTGCACTGCATCTGGCGGGGGTGACACGTCAGGCCGCTCAGCGGGACGGCGGGCAGCACCCGCCACTACCTCGCTGAGGAGAGGCACAAGGTCGGTACCAGCAGCGCGTTCCCGCGGCAGTTGCACAGGGCGCCGGCGCGGGCAATCCACGCGGAGATGCTCCGTCGATTGACAAAGGGAGCAAGTCTGCGGTTGCCCAATATAGGTGACCTGGGCCCTGGTACTCGCAATATTTAAATACGACGGTACGTGCTGGCGGAGGTCCATGCGGACACTACGAACGCCGCTGTTGCCCTGGAAGCGGTAGGCACTGCCCCACCTCTCATTCGTGATGCTGAGCACCGTGCCATACCGCGACAAGACACGGCCGATGACTTCATTCGGACACTCAGGGGGTACGTTGAACACCCGCACAGTCCGTATGCCAAACCCAGACGGCACGATTGTCACTGTACCAACACTGCCATCGAAATAGCGGAACGGATGTTCGCCCGCTAGAGCCAGGCCATACTTTTCGTATTGCTCCTGGTTGACGAATTTCACAAATAACGAAAACAAGACGAAATCCAGTTGGAAGGTGTCAACATCATGTTCCGGTACACGTAGATCGCCAAAAATCCATTCTTGTATTTCAAACGCGGTCGGCCGTCTTGCGGCTCTGTCGAACACACACTGAATACTATTCGACCGATTGGTCATGTCACCGCAAAAATGTCAACGACGGAGAAATAAAGAACAAACGAAACCTCGATCGCTATACGCGAGAGGTGACCCAAAACCCGCGACAGAGCCCAACAGAACGCTCCGCTCGCGGGGTGCTTCTTAGCCAAAAGGCCGAGAAGCGATAAGGAAAATCCGCAGTGGAAGGGCCTAAATGCTTGCAGCGTGTGCGCTCCACATGTGGGAGTGACACACGGTGGTACGGGCCGATATGGCAACAGGCGACCGTCGAAAACATCGCAAAAGCGAGTGCCGGAAGGAACGACATTTCACGAGAGCACTCATCAACAGCCCAGTACTAGCCTCCATGTCGAAGAGTAAACTGCGACTCCCATTTGAACGCCGCTAGCTGCCAGGGCAGCGGAGAAGCCGTGACGCCGCCCCACAGCAGCGCCAGGCCGGCGCGAGCTAGACCGTCGCGAGGCCGGCGCGAGCTACACCTAGCCGAGTGCTTACATCGTCCACCGCCAACTGCATATGTGTGTGTGTGTGTGTGTGTGTGTACACACGTATTCTGCGTGCGTGCGGCGGCGGCGACGACGTTCGCGAGGAGCTAAGGTCATAACTCCAAAAAATTTATTTAAAATTATCTGTGGCCGGACCATAAGAGACGCCAACGAGGCATCCGAAGGCACTGTCCTGTGCCCCCATAAATTACCAGCCTAGTGTAATGCGGCTGCAAGAGCGGTCAAGCACACAGCAAAAAAAAAAAGTACTTAAGATAATCTAAATTAATTAAAACAATACGTGGTGTGTAAGCAGCTAACTACTGGGGACATCGACATCTACGACAAGTTTTGTCACCAGCTGAATATCTGATCACTGCAGAATATTAACCCATTTCAGGCTATGTTTTAATTAATTTTAGGTGGGCCGATCCCGGCGGTACTGCAATGCCGGGCCAACCCGCGACAGAGGTGGAGCAAGCCCCTAGCACTCCGTCATGAGCCAAAAATGAGTTTAATATTCTGGTCCTGCGATGCAGGACGTATCAGATACTAAGCTGATAAGAACAGATACTACACTTTGATCTTAGCCAAAAGGCCGAGAAGCGATAAGGAAAATCCGCAGTGGAAGGGCCTAAATGCTTGCAGCGTGTGCGCTCCACATGTGGGAGTGACACACGGTGGTACGGGCCGATATGGCAACAGGCGACCGTCGAAAACATGGCAAAAGCGAGTGCCGGAAGGAACGACATTTCACGAGAGCACTCATCAACAGCCCAGTACTAGCCTCCATGTCGAAGAGTAAACTGCGACTCCCATTTGAACGCCGCTAGCTGCCAGGGCAGCGGAGAAGCCGTGACGCCGCCCCACAGCAGCGCCAGGCCGGCGCGAGCTAGACCGTCGCGAGGCCGGCGCGAGCTACACCTAGCCGAGTGCTTACATCGTCCACCGCCAACTGCATATGTGTGTGTGTGTGTGTGTGTACACACGTATTCTGCGTGCGTGCGGCGGCGGCGACGACGTTCGCGAGGAGCTAAGGTCATAACTCCAAAAAATTTATTTAAAATTATCTGTGGCCGGACCATAAGAGACGCCAACGAGGCATCCGAAGGCACTGTCCTGTGCCCCCATAAATTACCAGCCTAGTGTAATGCGGCTGCAAGAGCGGTCAAGCACACAGCAAAAAAAAAAAGTACTTAAGATAATCTAAATTAATTAAAACAATACGTGGTGTGTAAGCAGCTAACTACTGGGGACATCGACATCTACGACAAGTTTTGTCACCAGCTGAATATCTGATCACTGCAGAATATTAACCCATTTCAGGCTATGTTTTAATTAATTTTAGGTGGGCCGATCCCGGCGGTACTGCAATGCCGGGCCAACCCGCGACAGAGGTGGAGCAAGCCCCTAGCACTCCGTCATGAGCCAAAAATGAGTTTAATATTCTGGTCCTGCGATGCAGGACGTATCAGATACTAAGCTGATAAGAACAGATACTACACTTTGATCTTAGCCAAAAGGCCGAGAAGCGATAAGGAAAATCCTTTTTTTTTTTTTTTTTTTTTTTTTTTCTTTATTGTAATTTGAACACCCCATACAAAGGTGGGCTGGCAGCGGAACAGTGTACTCCGCTCTTCAGCCATAGGCAGTACAATAAAAAAGAAAGGGAGACAGACAAGTAACAGAATGGCGGTTGAAAAAACAGGAGATACAATAGTTAAAAAACATGAAGCCGTTCACACTCGACGAAACAACAAGAAAAACGGCGGCACTGGGCACAAACACTGAGGTAGACGACGCACGTGAACGAAGAAGCGTGGACGGTGAAAAACACTGATGCACAGACACGACGGCACAAACACTAAACCGAGGGCGACGATCTCCGGCGCGCGAAAGTTCACGATCCGTGTGCGAGTCCGGGGACCTGCCAAGAGAGGAGGAGGAGGAGGAGGAGGAGGAGGAGGAGGAGGAGGAGGAGGAGGAGGAGGGGGAGGGGGAGAGCAGGGACGCCACGGGCAAGGGAAAGAGGGGGGGAGAGAGGAAGGGGGAGGGGAAGCCCGGAAGAAGAGGGGGGAGGGAGGGGACAGGGAAAAGGAAAGAGAAGGGAAGGGAAGAGAAGGGAGGGAGGGTGCCTAAGGGAAAGGACACCAGGAGTGAGGGGGGGGCGGGGTCATAGTTGATAGGAGGGGTAGATGGAGGGGACGAGGACATCATCAGGGAGGGGGAGCTGGCGGAAGCCACCTTGGGAGAGGGTAAGGAGGGTGGAGAGATGGAGACCGGGTGGGACATGGGAGTACAGGCGCGGCAGCGGGCGGGGGTGGGAGAGGATCGGGGAGACGAGCGGGTGAGGAGGATCGAGTTTACGGGAGGTGTAGAGGATGCGTAGTCGTTCGAGGAAGAGGAGGAGGTGGGGGAAGGGGATAAGATCATACAGGATCCGCGTGGGGGAGGGGAGACGGATGCGATAGGCGAGGCGGAGAGCATGGCGTTCAAGGATTTGGAGGGATTTATAAAAGGAAGGGGGGGCGGAGATCCAGGCGGGATGGGCGTAACAGAGGATTGGGCGGATGAGGGACTTATAGGTGTGGAGGATGGTGGAGGGGTCCAGACCCCACGTACGGCCGGAAAGGAGCTTGAGGAGACGGAGTCGGGAACGTGCCTTGGCTTGGATTGTCTGGAGATGGGGAGTCCAGGAGAGGCGACGGTCGAGGGTGACGCCAAGGTACTTAAGGGTGGGGGTGAGAGCGATGGGACGGCCATAAACGGTGAGATAGAAATCAAGGAGGCGGAAGGAAGGGGTGGTTTTGCCTACAATGATCGCCTGGGTTTTGGAAGGATTGACCGTGAGCAACCACTGGTCGCACCAAGCGGTGAACCGGTCAAGATGGGATTGGAGAAGGTGTTGGGAGCGTTGCAGGGTGGGGGCAAGGGCAAGGAAGGCGGTGTCATCGGCAAACTGGAGAAGGTGGACGGGGGGTGGCGGCGGCGGCATGTCCGCCGTGTACAACAAGTACAGAAGGGGGGAGAGGACGGAGCCTTGGGGCACACCGGCGGAGGGGAAGAAGGTGTAGGAATCGGCGTTATGGATGGTGACATGGGAAGGACGGCGGGAGAGAAAGGAACCGATCAGACGAACGTAGTTAATGGGAAGGGCGAAGGTTTGGAGCTTGAAGAGGAGACCGGAATGCCATACGCGGTCATATGCGCGTTCGAGGTCAAGAGAGAGGAAGATTGCGGAGCGACGGGAATTGAGCTGTTCGGAAAGAAGATGAGTGAGGTGAAGGAGAAGATCGTCGGAAGAGAAGGACGGCCGAAAGCCACACTGGGTAACGGGGAGGAGGCGGTGCTGGCGGAGATGCTGGTGGATGCGGCGGGTGAGGATAGATTCCAGGACCTTGCTGAAGACCGAGGTAAGGCTGATGGGACGGTAGGAGGAGACGGCGGACGGCGGTTTGCCAGGTTTGAGGAACATGAGGATACGAGAGGTTTTCCACAGGTCGGGGTAGTAACCAGTGGACAGGACTACATTGTAGAGCCTGGCTAGGGTGGAGAGGAAAGAGACAGGAGCTTCACGAAGGTGACGGTAGGTGACACGATCGTGACCAGGAGCGGTGTTGCGTTTGGTGCGGAGTGTAGTAATGAGATCCTGTGTAGTGATGGGGGCATTAAGTTCTGTGTGTGGAATGTTGTCCAAGTACTGGAAACCAGGAGCGAGGGGAGGGACAGAGGTGTCAGTTCGATCGCGGATATCTGGGAAGAGGGAGTAATCGAACCGGGGATCATCAGGGATGGAAAACACATCGGACAGGTAGGAGGCAAAGTGGTTGGCCTTACTAAGGGCGTCAGGGAAGGGGTGGTCATCGTGGAGAAGAGGATAGTAGGGGGAGGGCTTAGTTCCAGTAAGGCGACGGAAGGCGGTCCAGAACTTGGACGAGTTTATAGGGAGGGTAGCATTTAAACGGGTGCATGTCTGTCGCCAGTCCCGGCGTTTCTTAGCCGCGAGCAAATTTCGAATGTGTCGCTGTAGTTGCCGGTGGCGTCGTAGGGTGTCCGGGTCACGCGTGCGGAGGAAGGCACGGTAGAGACGACGGGATTCATGGAGGAGGAGGATGGCCTGTGGTGGCAAGGTAGGACGGTGGGGGTGGATGGCAACAGTAGGGACGTGGGCCTCCACGGCCTCAGACAAGGTCTGCTGGAGAAAGGAGGCGGCATGGGAGACATCATCGGGACGGCGGTAGGCGAGAGGGTGGCTGTCGACCTGAGTGGAGAGGGTATCCCGGTAGGCATTCCAGTTGGCACGGGAATAGTCATGGATGTACTTGGGGGGAGGGTCATGACGAGGGTCGGGGCGGGGGCGACGACCGTCTGAAACGGTGAGGAGGACAGGGAGATGGTCACTACCAATGGGCTCCAGGACATCCACCGTAATGCGACCAAGGAGGTTGGGGGAGGAGAGAATAACATCGGGAGTGGAATTGGATTCGGGGCGGGTGTGCTGGGGGATGGGGATGAGGTCGCCTTGAAGGGAGGAGAGGAACCGATGCCACCGCCGTAACTGGGCAGCGGAGCGACTATGGATGTTAAGGTCGGCGGCGATCACATAGGAGGAGAAGGTACGGTCGATGTGGGAGAGGAAGTCGAAAGGAAGAGGGGCGTTGGGGCGGACATAGATGGTGGCACAGGTAACGGTAAGGCCGGGGAAGAAGAGACTAAGGATCAGGTGTTCGGTGGGGTCGGGAAGGAGAGGTTGGAGCCGAACGGGGATCTGGCGGTGGTGGCCAATGGCAACTCCGCCACGCGCAACTGGGAGGGGATTATCGGATCGGTGGAGGAGATAGGGGGAGGTGTGGATGGAGTGGTGGGGTTGGAGGAAGGTTTCATTGAGGAGGAAAGCATCCACACGGTGGGTATCAAGGGTGTGCAGGAAGAGGTTCTTGTTGGCGGGAAGGGAGCGGATATTGTTGAACAGGATACGATGCTGTCGCGCCATGATAAGGATTTAGACGAGGGTGTCAAGGCGGGAGAAGGTGAAATGGGCCTGGTTATGGGAATAGGTGGCGTACATTTTAAGGTGGAAGATGGAACGGGCGGCGAGGGAGATCTGTTGGAGGGTGTGGGGGCGCTGAAAGGGATGGACGTTTTGGAGGACAATAGTGAGGAACCTGATGATGTCCTCAGCAGTGGGGGGGGGACGAAGGGAATTGCCAGGAGGGGTGGGGGCGTCCAGGGGACGGACAGGGACAGTGAGTTCAGGGGTGGTGGGAGGGGGTCGGGCTTTACACTTTTGGGAGTAGGTAGGGTGGGGGAGGCTGCAGGTATTACAGGAGGGAGGGGATTGAAGGTTGGGGCACTGCCGGAGGAAGTGCGCTTGTCGACAATGCGGGCAGGTGGGGGCCTCGCGGCACTCGGCTGTTGTATGTGCATTGTAGCGCAGACATCTCTGGCAGCGCAGGGATTGAGGGGGGGAACGGGAGGGGTCTACCTTGTACCGCTGATTGAAGAGGAGGGCACCCTCCTTCAGGAGGCGGTCAATGGAGGGGGCGTCCTCAGAGAACAAAGGAAAATCCGCAGTGGAAGGGCCTAAATGCTTGCAGCGTGTGCGCTCCACATGTGGGAGTGACACACGGTGGTACGGGCCGATATGGCAACAGGCGACCGTCGAAAACATGGCAAAAGCGAGTGCCGGAAGGAACGACATTTCACGAGAGCACTCATCAACAGCCCAGTACTAGCCTCCATGTCGAAGAGTAAACTGCGACTCCCATTTGAACGCCGCTAGCTGCCAGGGCAGCGGAGAAGCCGTGACGCCGCCCCACAGCAGCGCCAGGCCGGCGCGAGCTAGACCGTCGCGAGGCCGGCGCGAGCTACACCTAGCCGAGTGCTTACATCGTCCACCGCCAACTGCATATGTGTGTGTGTGTGTGTGTGTACACACGTATTCTGCGTGCGTGCGGCGGCGGCGACGACGTTCGCGAGGAGCTAAGGTCATAACTCCAAAAAATTTATTTAAAATTATCTGTGGCCGGACCATAAGAGACGCCAACGAGGCATCCGAAGGCACTGTCCTGTGCCCCCATAAATTACCAGCCTAGTGTAATGCGGCTGCAAGAGCGGTCAAGCACACAGCAAAAAAAAAAAAAAAAAAGTACTTAAGATAATCTAAATTAATTAAAACAATACGTGGTGTGTAAGCAGCTAACTACTGGGGACATCGACATCTACGACAAGTTTTGTCACCAGCTGAATATCTGATCACTGCAGAATATTAACCCATTTCAGGCTATGTTTTAATTAATTTTAGGTGGGCCGATCCCGGCGGTACTGCAATGCCGGGCCAACCCGCGACAGAGGTGGAGCAAGCCCCTAGCACTCCGTCATGAGCCAAAAATGAGTTTAATATTCTGGTCCTGCGATGCAGGACGTATCAGATACTAAGCTGATAAGAACAGATACTACACTTTTTTTTTTTTTTTTTTTTTTTTTTTTTGGGCCTCCTTCCTCCCCTATAGCCCTTCCTTGTCCTCTCCAAATTTGCCGCCATCCTCGTGTGTCAACGCAGCACGTTAAGCTGTGTGCTGGTAGAGACAAGCCTTATTGCCAGAAATGAAAATAAAAATAAACAGAGGCACACTCTGCTATGCCACATGGAACGTCGACACAATACTCAGAAACACACCTCACTCTGCAGGTGTGAAGCAATTGGTGGTTTTGAACTAAAAGAAATAAAGAAATAAAGTCATAAATGAAGGCAAAGTAAAACCAGGGACGGCAGGACACACAAATGAAACGGAACTGGCGAGATAATCCCATCGCCCATAGAATTAACGAAGGAAAATCCTCTAAGAACATTACTTGTTTTCCAATTTTCCCAGAATTATTCATAAATGTTTTCTCAATTCCCAGGGAACCAATTGTCAAATCAGGTGTATCACAGAATAGCCTATGCCAGTGATGCCCAGAAGGCCAATGCCAAATTTAGGGTATACTAGGTGCTTTAGTTAACCCTGAACACCTTTTGGTATCCATGAATCATGGCAACCTTCAAAAATCGAGCAAAGGTATTGGTGTATGTCCGTTCAGATTCCATCAGACGATGCTGGCTCCACAGGTAATCCATGAAGGTGACAGCATCGGTGAGGGAAAGGTCATAGATCGTGAAAATGGTGTGGCCCAAGAGCCACACCATTGCGTTACGTCGCGTCCGGGGGTTGGTTTGAAGATCAGGGGTAAGGAACCAGTCGATGGATACATTGTCCGGTGTCGTCCCACCAATCAGCGCTAAGAGCCCACGGGCAAGGTCCCACACTTCCGTGACGAGGGGGCAGAGGAGACGGTGTTCTCTGGTATCGATGTCACCACACCGGCCGCAAGCAGCCGATGGCCGTAGACGGATGGCCGCCAGGCGATGATTGGTGGGAATCAAGTTGTTGACGACACGATACCAGAGCGCCGAAACTTCCGTGGGAAGGGCGGAGTTGTTGATATTAGCCCAAACATGGCGCCAAATGACGGATGGTCGTCTGCCCTCCAATTTATGCGGTGTGAGCTGGCCGCGAAGTGCATGGTAAAGGCGCCGCGATGTGCGCGCCTTGTCCGTGGCCACTGGGAGAACATAACTGCGGTGGAGATAATAGTCGTTTATCGTCGTCAGCCGGAACGGAATATGCGTCAAACACACCGGTGCACGCGCCGAGTGTGGACGATAACGGTCGAAGAGGACCGCTGTAGTCCCGCCTGGGTCGGCGTCGCGCAAAGTGGCAACACGGTGAATCAGCAGGGCTGCACATTTCCGGGAAAAGTCAATGAGGCCGAGGCCACCATCGACCTTCGGCAGCGTACAAGTCAGCGCATCAACCTTGAACAGCGCATGCCGCCACAAAAGCCAATATACCGCTTGTGATATGGCTCGGCCGATCTGTTTGGGTAGCGTAAGGAGTTGGGCGACATACCATGCCCGTGATAGGAGATAACCATTAATCAGCTGGACGCGTTGATGGAGGTCGAGTCGCCGATCAGCGTGGCTCACGAAAAGGCCTCGGATGCGTGTTAGAAGCCGCCGCCACGTGAGGGTTAACATACGCTGCGGACAGGCAGTCACCTCAAGACCCAAGATACGCTGTTCCCCCACAACGCGGTACCAGGGGCGTTCGACGGTCAACGAACGGGGCCCTAGCGGAAGCAGCACGGTCTTGTTGGGATTTAACTGAGCACCGGAGGCCCGTTCGTAGACGTCGAGGACGCGGCGAACGGAATCGATGTCCCTGGCGTCAGCAACAAACACACCAACGTCGTCGGCGTAGGCCGCACAGCGGAAGGTGACGCCTGGAAGAGCGACACCGTCGACCAACCGGCCAATGTCACGCAACACGGGGTCTAGCGCTAAGGCAAACAGATACATCAACAAGGGACATCCCTGTCGAACCGACCGTCTGATAGGAATGGGGCGCGACCGGCAACCGTTCACCACGACAGTGGAATTCGCCCCATGCAAGAAGTTGCGGATGATGCGTATGAAGCGCTCTCCAAAACCCATCCGCGACATAACGGCCAGCAGGTAAGGGTGCGAGACTCTGTCAAAGGCACCGGCGAAGTCCAAGGAAAGAATGGCAGCTGAGGTGCGAGTGTCGGCGGTGAGGAGGACAACATCGCGGTACAGGGAAGCGGCGGTGAAGATGTTCCGACGTGAAACGCCACAGGATTGAGTGGGGCAAAGTACCTTAGTCATCGCCTGTTTGAGACGAGAGGCCACACATCGTGCCACCAACTTATAGTCAGTGTTAAGAACAGTGATAGGACGCAGGTCCTGAGCTCGACAGTGGCCAGTCACCTTTGGAATAAGGGCAATACGTCCAGTTAAAAATTCTTCGGGTAAGTCGCATCCAGCGAAAATCTCCTCGCACATTGTGCAGAAACGGTCGCCGAGCAGGTCCCAAAATTGTCGGTAGAACTCATAAGGGAGACCGTCGGGGCCAGGTGACTTGTGTCCCAGACAGGCACGGAGGACAGATGTGAGTTCAGCGAGTGTCAGTGGCTCGGTTAAAGAGCCGCGGTCATGACGATCCAAAGAAGTTGGCACCCCACTGATAAGTGCATGTTGTGCGGCGACGTCGACCTCAACATCCTGGAAGAGGTTGGTGAAATGGTCCGTCAGGTGTTGGAGGACTTCACGGTAGTCTGTGATACGCGTACCATCGTCTGCTTTAAGGCGCAGAATGGCGTTCTTCTTGGCACGAGTTCGTTCAGAGGCAAGGTGATAGATGGATGGCCTCTCGCCTTCAATCAGGTATTCAGAACGACACCGCACCACCATACCGTCGGCTTTCTCCCTAGAGAAGCGAAGGATTTTCGCTTTAATTTTGTTGAGGCGCATGCGGAGCTGATCATACCTGTCAGCAGGAAGAGTCAGGGCGTCAATGAGACACTGCTGATAGAAGGCTAACGTGCTACGTTTCCAGTGGGCGACGTCGCGACTATATTGTCGGAGAACACGTCGCAGCCGGGGTTTCGCACAGCGGATCCACCAAAACACCGTGGTAGGGTACCGGGAAGTGTCCGTGAGACAGTCCTGCCATGTTTTCGTGACAAGAGCACGAAGTTCGGGCATTGGCAGATGAAGGGTATTCATCTTCCAAAAGGTGCCACGAGGAACCGGGGCTGGACCCGCGATACGCAAGGAACACGAGTACGCACAGTGGTCACTAAAGGCCACGGGTATGACTTGGACGGCACAAAGGGCGGGAGTCAAATCAGTCGAGACATAAACACGATCTATACGGCTGGCTCCAGTGGGATAGATGTGGGTAAATTGCGTGTAGGCGGGATGAAAGTGGCGCCACGTGTCAGTAAGGTCAGCTGCTCGAAGGAGTGAAGCGAGCGCTTCACACCGCATAGGCGTCGGGACCTGGTCAACTTCGGCTACCACACAGTTGAAGTCTCCGCCAAAGACAATAGGGCGACGAGCTGCTAAGAAAGGGGGGATATCAGACTGAAAAAGTGTCGTTCTGTCATGCCTGTGGTTAGCACCGGAAGGAGCATAGACATTTAGAAAAAGGACATCTTGAAGGATACATGCAAGGACACGACCGTTGGGGAGCGTGGTAACATGGGATGGAGTGAACTCTGATCGGTAGAGCAAAGCAGTACCCCGCCGGGCGTCAGGGTCGATGTTATACAGTGCCTCATAACCAACTAGGTCAGATAGAAAAGGGGCACAAACCTCCTGGAGAAATACTACATCAAACGCACCAAGGCGGAGAAAGTCCTTCAAAGAGCGAAGTTTGACCAGATTGGAGATGGAGTTAATATTGACCGTTAAAAGGGAGAGGGCTCCCGGCGGACGGTCAAAGGCAGGCATGGGAGAGCAACACAGAGGAAATAACGGCAGATAGGGTCACGGCCGTAGGGAAGCAGGTGTGGAAACATCCACATCGGAACCCCGCTATATCACCCCGGATGTGAGAAAATAATACCAAGCAGCTCATGTGGGGAAGCCCACTCAATCACGCATTTCATCGCCCTCGTCGTCAGCCCAGTTCAGGCCTCCCCCATCGGCAGGATAGTCCGAGCCAGGCGGTGCAGACGGTTCGGACGCAGTAGGATGTGAAAGGGTACGAGTACGCTGCAGTGGCTGATCGCTACCCTGGTCATGTTTCCGTTTTGCAGGGATCGCTCCCCGATCTCGCGATGAACTGATAAGAGCCTCTAGTTGTCGAGCAGTTTGCCGCATACCGCCCGAGCGGTCAGCGGAAACAGAGCGGGAAACCGAGGAGGCCTGAGAGTCAGTCTCACTGCCGCTTTCAGGGGGACGGAAAACGTCCGCCGCCTCCGCCGATTGGTCTGGGTTCGCCTTCTTGCGTCGATGACGACGGCGGGGGGACTTAGCGTCATCTGCTGGGAGGGGCGGGGTAGGAATAACGACCTCCATCTGTTCTACAGCGACCACATCACTCGCCATAGCGGGCACATCAGCTGCCGCCGGCGGTACCGCCACAACGGGCGCCCGGTCCGGGACGGGTTCGTCAACCGGTGCACTGGGTGCCGGTTGCACTGCATCTGGCGGGAGTGACACGTCAGGCCGCTCAGCGGGACGGCGGGCAGCACCCGCCACTACCTCGCTGAGGAGAGGCACAAGGTCGGTACCAGCAGCGCGTTCCCGCGGCAGTTGCACAGGGCGCCGGCGCGGGCAATCCACGCGGAGATGCTCCGTCGATTGACAAAGGGAGCAAGTCTGCGGTTGCCCAATATAGGTGACCTGGGCCCTGGTACTCGCAATATTTAAATACGACGGTACGTGCTGGCGGAGGTCCATGCGGACACTACGAACGCCGCTGTTGCCCTGGAAGCGGTAGGCACTGCCCCACCTCTCATTCGTGATGCTGAGCACCGTGCCATACCGCGACAAGACACGGCCGATGACTTCATTCGGACACTCAGGGGGTACGTTGAACACCCGCACAGTCCGTATGCCAAACCCAGACGGCACGATTGTCACTGTACCAACACTGCCATCGAAATAGCGGAACGGATGTTCGCCCGCTAGAGCCAGGCCATACTTTTCGTATTGCTCCTGGTTGACGAATTTCACAAATAACGAAAACAACACGAAATCCAGTTGGAAGGTGTCAACATCATGTTCCGGTACACGTAGATCGCCAAAAATCCTTTCTTGTATTTCAAACGCGGTCGGCCGTCTTGCGGCTCTGTCGAACACACACTGAATACTATTCGACCGATTGGTCATGTCACCGCAAAAATGTCAACGACGGAGAAATAAAGAACAAACGAAACCTCGATCGCTATACGCGAGAGGTGACCCAAAACCCGCGACAGAGCCCAACAGAACGCTCCGCTCGCGGGGTGCTTCTTAGCCAAAAGGCCGAGAAGCGATAAGGAAAATCCGCAGTGGAAGGGCCTAAATGCTTGCAGCGTGTGCGCTCCACATGTGGGAGTGACACACGGTGGTACGGGCCGATATGGCAACAGGCGACCGTCGAAAACATGGCAAAAGCGAGTGCCGGAAGGAACGACATTTCACGAGAGCACTCATCAACAGCCCAGTACTAGCCTCCATGTCGAAGAGTAAACTGCGACTCCCATTTGAACGCCGCTAGCTGCCAGGGCAGCGGAGAAGCCGTGACGCCGCCCCACAGCAGCGCCAGGCCGGCGCGAGCTAGACCGTCGCGAGGCCGGCGCGAGCTACACCTAGCCGAGTGCTTACATCGTCCACCGCCAACTGCATGTGTGTGTGTGTGTGTGTGTGTGTGTGTGTACACACGTATTCTGCGTGCGTGCGGCGGCGGCGGCGACACGACGACGTTCGCGAGGAGCTAAGGTCATAACTCCAAAAAATTTATTTAAAATTATCTGTGGCCGGACCATAAGAGACGCCAACGAGGCATCCGAAGGCACTGTCCTGTGCCCCCATAAATTACCAGCCTAGTGTAATGCGGCTGCAAGAGCGGTCAAGCACACAGCAAAAAAAAAAAAAAAAAAAAGTACTTAAGATAATCTAAATTAATTAAAACAATACGTGGTGTGTAAGCAGCTAACTACTGGGGACATCGACATCTACGACAAGTTTTGTCACCAGCTGAATATCTGATCACTGCAGAATATTAACCCATTTCAGGCTATGTTTTAATTAATTTTAGGTGGGCCGATCCCGGCGGTACTGCAATGCCGGGCCAACCCGCGACAGAGGTGGAGCAAGCCCCTAGCACTCCGTCATGAGCCAAAAATGAGTTTAATATTCTGGTCCTGCGATGCAGGACGTATCAGATACTAAGCTGATAAGAACAGATACTACACTTTTTTTTTTTTTTTTTTTTTTATGGGCCTCCTTCCTCCCCTATAGCCCTTCCTTGTCCTCTCCAAAATGCCGCCATCCTCGAGTGTCAACGCAGCATGTAAACCAGGGTGCTGGTAGTGGCAAGCCTTATTGTCAGAAAACGAATGTAAATAAATAAAATAAAACCAGAGGCACACTCTGCTATGCCTCAGGGAGCGTCGACACACTACTCAGAAATTCACCTCTCTCTGCAGGTGTAAAGCAAGTGAGGGTTTCGAACTAAAGAAATAAAGACATAAATGAAGGCAAAGTAAAACAGGGACGGCAGCACACACAAATGAAAAACGAAACTAGCGAGATAATCCCATCGCCTATAGAATTAACAAAATAAGAATAATCTTCTAAGATTTATTACGTGTTTCCCATTGTACCAGGAATGCCTCATGTAAAGGTCATTCAATTCCCATGTAACCAATTTTCAAATCATTTATGACACAGAATAGTCGACTCAAGTGATGCCCAGAAGGCCAATGTCAAAGTTAGGGTATAGGAAGTCGAGGGTAGGTTGAGAGTCGCAGTGACATAGCTCCAGGGGTAATCCAGGCAATACCTGGACGAGGTGCCTTAGTCAACCCTGAACACCTTTTGGTATCCATGAATCATGGCAACCTTCAAAAACCGAGCAAAGGTATTGGTGTATGTCCGGTTAGATTCCGTCAGGCGATGCTGGCTCCACAGGTAGTCCATAAAGGTGACAGCATCGGTGATGGAAAGGTCATAGATTGTGAAAATGGTGTGGCCCAAGAGCCACACCATTGCGTTTCGTCGCGTCCGGGGGTTGGTTTGAAGATCAGGGGTGAGGAACCAGTCGATGGACACATTGTCCGGTGTCGTCCCACCAATTAGCGCTAAGAGCCCACGGGCAAGGTCCCACACTTCCGTGACGAGGGGGCAGAGGAGACGGTGTTCTCTGGTATCGACGTCACCACACCGGCCGCAAGCATCCGAGGGCTGTAGACGGATGGCCGCCAGGCGATGGTTGGTAGGTATCAAATTGTTGACAACACGATACCAGAGCGCCGAAACGTCCGTGGGAAGGGCGGAGTTGTTGATATTAGCCCAAACATGGCGCCAGATGACTGACGGTCGCCTGTCCTCCAATTTATGCGGTGTGGGCTGGCCGCGAAGTGCATGGTAAAGGCGCCGCGATGTGCGCGCCTTGTCTGTGGCCACTGTGAGGACATAACTGCGGTGGAGATAATAGTCTTTGACCGTCGTCAGCCGGAACGGAATATGCGTCAAACACACCGGTGCACGCGCCGAGTGTGGGCGATAACGGTCGAAGAGAACTGCTGTAGTCCCACCGGGGTCGGCGTCGCGCAAAGTGGCAACACGGTGAATCAGAAGGGCCGCACATTTCCGGGAAAAGTCAATGAGGCCGAGGCCACCATCGACCTTCGGCAGCGTACAAGTCAGCGCATCAACTTTGAACAGCGCATGCCGCCACAAAAGCCAATATACCGCTTGTGAAATGGCTCGGCCGATCTGTTTCGGTAGGGTAAGTAGTTGGGCGATATACCATGCCCGTGATAGGAGATAACCATTTATCAGCTGGACGCGTTGATGGAGGTCGAGTCGCCGATCAGCGTGGCTCACGCAAAGGCCTCTGATGCGTGTTAGAAGCCGCCGCCACGTGAGTGTTAACATACGCTGCGGACAGGCAGTCACCTCAAGACCCAAGATGCGCTGTTCCCCCACAACTCGGTACCAGGGGCGTTCGACGGTCAACGATCGGGGCCCCAGTGGAAGCAGCACGGTCTTGTTGGGATTTAGCTGAGCACCGGAGGCCCGTTCGTAGACGTCGAGGACGCGGCGAACGGAATCGATGTCCCTGGCGTTAGCAACAAACACACCAACGTCGTCGGCGTAGGCCGCACAGCGGAAGGTGACGCCTGGAAGAGCGACACCGTCGACCAACCGGCCAATGTCACGCAGCATGGGGTCCAGCGCTAAGGCAAACAAATACATCGACAAGGGACATCCCTGTCGAACTGACCGTCTGATGGGAATGGGGCGCGACCGGCAACCGTTCACCATGAGAGTGGAATTCGCCCCATGCAAGAAGTGTCGGATGATGCGTATGAAGCGCTCCCCAAAACCCATCCGCGACATAACGGCCAGCAGGTAAGGGTGCGAGACTCTGTCAAAGGCACCGGCGAAGTCCAAGGAAAGAATGGCAGCTGGGGTGCGAGTGTCGGCGGTGAGGAAGACAACATCGCGGTACAGGGAAGCGGCGGTGAAGATGTTCCGACGCGAAACGCCACAGGATTGAGTGGGGCAAAGTACCTTAGTCATCGCCTGTTTGAGACGAGAGGCCACACATCGTGCCACCAACTTATAGTCAGTGTTAAGAACAGTGATAGGGCGCAGGTCCTGAGCTCGACAGTGACCAGTCACCTTTGGAATAAGGGCAATACGTCCAGTTAAAAAGTCGGCGGGTAAGTCGCATCCAGCGAAAATCTCCTCGCACATGTTGCAGAAACGGTCGCCGAGCAGGTCCCAAAATTGTTCGTAGAACTCATAAGGGAGACCGTCGGGGCCAGGTGACTTGTGTCCCGGACAGGCACGAAGGACAGATGTAAGTTCAGCGAGTGTCAGTGGCTCGGTTAAAGAGCCACGGTCATGACGATCCAAAGAAGTTGGCACCCCACTGATAAGCGCATGTTGGGCGGCGACGTCGACCTCAACATCCTGGAAGAGGTGTGTGAAATGGTCCGTCAGGTGTTGGAGGACTTCACGGTAGTCTGTGATACGCGTACCATCATCTGCTTTAAGGCGCAAAATGGTGTTCTTCTTGGCACGAGTTCGTTCAGAGGCAAGGTGATAGAGGGATGGCTTCTCGCCTTCAATCAGGGACGCAGCACGACACCGCACTACCATACCGTCGGCTTTCTCCCGAGAGAAGCGAAGGATTTTCGCCTTAATTTTGTTGAGGCGCATGCGGAGCTGATCATACCTGTCAGCAGGAAGAGTCAGGGCGTCAGTGAGACACTGCTGATAGAAGGCTAACGTGCTACGTTTCCAGTGGGCGACGTCGCGACTATATTGTCGGAGAACACGTCGCAGCCGGGGTTTCGCACAGTGGAGCCACCAAACCACCGTGGTAGGGTACCGGGAAGTGTCCGCGAGACAGTCCTGCCATGTTTTCGTGACAAGAGCACGAAGTTCGGGCATTGGCAGATGAAGGGTATTCATCTTCCAAAAGGTGCCACGAGGAACCGGGGCTGGACCCGCGATACGCAAGGAACACGAGTACGCACAGTGGTCACTAAAGGCCACGGGTATTACTTGGACGTCACAAAGGGCGGGAGTCAAATCAGTCGAGACATAAACACGATCAATACGGCTGGCTCCAGTGGGGTAGATGTGGGTAAATTGCGTGTAGGCGGGATGAAAGTGGCGCCACGTGTCAGTAAGGTCACCCGCTCGAAGGAGTGAAGCGAGCGCTTCACACCGCATAGGCGTCGGGACCTGGTCAACTTCGGCTACCACACAGTTGAAGTCTCCGCCAAAGACGATAGGGCGACGAGCTGCTAAGAAAGGGGGGATATCAGACTGAAAAAGTGTCGTTCTGTCATGCCTGTGGTTAGCACCGGAGGGAGCATAGACATTTAGAAAAAGGATATCTTGAAGGATACATGCAAGGACACGACCGTTGGGGAGCGTGGTAACATGGGATGGAGTGAACTCAGATCGGTAGAGCAAAGCAGTACCCCGCCGGGCGTCAGGGTCGATGTTATACAGTGCCTCATAACCAACTAGGTCAGAGAGAAAAGGGGCACAAACCTCCTGGAGAAATACCACATCAAACGCACCAAGGCGGAGAAAGTCCTTCAAAGAGCGAAGTTTGACCGGATTGGAGATGGAGTTAATATTGACCGTTAAAACGGAGAGGGCTCCCGGCGGACGGTCAAAGGCAGGCATGGGAGAGCAGCACAGAGGAAACAACGGCAGATAGGGTCACGCCCGTAGGGAAGCAGATGTGGAAACATCCACACCGGAACCCCGCTATATCACCCCGGATGTGAGAAACAAATATCAAGCAGCTCATGTGGGAAGCCCACTTAATCACGCATTTCATCGCCCTCGTCGTCAGCCCAGTTTAGGCCTCCCCCATCGGCAGGATAGTCCGAGCCAGGCGGCGCAGACGGTTCGGACGCAGTAGGGTGTGAAAGGGTACGAGTACGCTGTAGTGGCTGATCGCTACCCTGGTCATGTTTTCGTTTTGCAGGGATCGCTCCCCGATCTCGCGACGAACTGATAAGAGCCTCTAGTTGTCGAGCAGTTTGCCGCATGCCGCCCGAGCGGTCAGCGGAAACAGAGCGGGAAACTGAGGAGGCCTGAGAGTCAGTCTCACTGCCGCTGTCAGGGGGACGGAAAACGTCCGCCGCCTCCGCCGGTTGGTCTGGGTTCGCCTTCTTGCGTCGATGACGACGGCGGGGGGACTTAGCGTCATCTGCTGGGAGGGGCGGGGTAGGAAGAACGACCTCCATCTGTTCGACAGCGACCACATCACTCGGCACATCAGACGCCGCCGGCGGTACCGCCACAATGGGCGCCCGGTCCGGGACGGGTTCGTCAACCGGTGCACTGGGTGCCGGTTGCACTGCAGCTGGCGGGGGTGACACGTCAGGGCGCTCAGCGGGACGGTGGGCAGCGCCCGCCACTACCTCGCTGAGGAGAGGCACAAGGTCGGTACCAGCAGCGCGTTCCCGCGGCAATTGCACAGGGCGCCGGCGCGGGCACTCCACGCGGAGATGCTCCGTCGATTGACAAAGGGAGCAAGTCTGCGGTTGCCCAATATATGTGACCTGGGCCCTGGTACTCGCAATATTTAAGTACGACGGTATGTGCTGGCGGAGGTCCATGCGGACACTACGAACGCCGCTGTTGCCCTGGAAACGGTAGGCACTGCCCCACCTCTCATTCGTGATGCTGAGCACCGTGCCATACCGCGACAAGACACGGCCGATGACTTCATTCGGACACTCAGGGGGTACGTTGAACACCCGCACAGTCCGTATGCCAAACCCAGACGGCACGATTGTCACTGTACCGACACTGCCATCGAAATAGCGGAACGGATGTTCGCCTGCTAGAGCCAGGCCATACTTTTCGTATTGCTCCTGGTTGACGAATTTCACAAATAACGAAAACAAGACGAAATCCAGTTGGAAGGTGTCAACATCATGTTCCGGTACACGTAGATCGCCAAAAATCCATTCTTGTATTTCAAACGCGGTCGGCCGTCTTGCGGCCCTGTCGAACACACACTGAATACTATTCGACCGATTGGTCATGTCACCGCAAAAATGTCACGACGGAGAAATAAAAAACAAACGAAACCTCGATCGCTATACGCGAGAGGTGACCCAAAACCCGCGACAGAGCCCAACAGAACGCTCCGCTCGCGGGGTGCTTCTTAGCCAAAAGGCCGAGAAGCGATAAGGAAAATCCGCAGTGGAAGGGCCTAAATGCTTGCAGCGTGTGCGCTCCACATGTGGGAGTGACACACGGTGGTACGGGCCGATATGGCAACAGGCGACCGTCGAAAACATGGCAAAAGCGAGTGCCGGAAGGAACGACATTTCACGAGAGCACTCATCAACAGCCCAGTACTAGCCTCCATGTCGAAGAGTAAACTGCGACTCCCATTTGAACGCCGCTAGCTGCCAGGGCAGCGGAGAAGCCGTGACGCCGCCCCACAGCAGCGCCAGGCCGGCGCGAGCTAGACCGTCGCGAGGCCGGCGCGAGCTACACCTAGCCGAGTGCTTACATCGTCCACCGCCAACTGCATATGTGTGTGTGTGTGTGTGTGTGTACACACGTATTCTGCGTGCGTGCGGCGGCGGCGGCGACACGACGACGTTCGCGAGGAGCTAAGGTCATAACTCCAAAAAATTTATTTAAAATTATCTGTGGCCGGACCATAAGAGACGCCAACGAGGCATCCGAAGGCACTGTCCTGTGCCCCCATAAATTACCAGCCTAGTGTAATGCGGCTGCAAGAGCGGTCAAGCACACAGCAAAAAAAAAAAAAAAAAAAAAAAGTACTTAAGATAATCTAAATTAATTAAAACAATACGTGGTGTGTAAGCAGCTAACTACTGGGGACATCGACATCTACGACAAGTTTTGTCACCAGCTGAATATCTGATCACTGCAGAATATTAACCCATTTCAGGCTATGTTTTAATTAATTTTAGGTGGGCCGATCCCGGCGGTACTGCAATGCCGGGCCAACCCGCGACAGAGGTGGAGCAAGCCCCTAGCACTCCGTCATGAGCCAAAAATGAGTTTAATATTCTGGTCCTGCGATGCAGGACGTATCAGATACTAAGCTGATAAGAACAGATACTACACTTTTTTTTTTTTTTTTTTTTTTGGGCCTCCTTCCTCCCCTATAGCCCTTCCTTGTCCTCTCCAAATTTGCCGCCATCCTCGTGTGTCAACGCAGCACGTTAAGCTGTGTGCTGGTAGTGGCAAGCCTTATTGCCACAAAACGAAAATAAAAAACAGAGGCACACTCTGCTATGCCACATGGAACGTCGACACAATACTCAGAAACACACCTCACTCTGCAGGTGTGAAGCAATTGGTGGTTTTGAACTAAAAGAAATAAAGAAATAAAGACATAAATGAAGGCAAAGTAAAACCAGGGACGGCAGGACACACAAATGAAACGGAACTGGCGAGATAATCCCATCGCCCATAGAATTAACGAAGGAAAATCCTCTAAGAACATTACGTGTTTTCCAATTTTCCCAGAAGTACTCATAAATGTTTTCTCAATTCCCAGGGAACCAAGTGTCAAATCAGTTGTATCACAGAATAGCCGACTCCAGTGATGCCCAGAAGGCCAATGCCAAATTTAGGGTATACTAGGTGCTTTAGTTAACCCTGAACACCTTTTGGTATCCATGAATCATGGCAACCTTCAAAAATCGAGCAAAGGTATTGGTGTATGTCCGTTCAGATTCCATCAGACGATGCTGGCACCACAGGTAATCCATGAAGGTGACAGCATCGGTGAGGGAAAGGTCATAGATCGTGAAAATGGTGTGGCCCAAGAGCCACACCATTGCGTTACGTCGCGTCCGGGGGTTGGTTTGAAGATCAGGGGTAAGGAACCAGTCGATGGATACATTGTCCGGTGTCGTCCCACCAATCAGCGCTAAGAGCCCACGGGCAAGGTCCCACACTTCCGTGACGAGGGGGCAGAGGAGACGGTGTTCTCTGGTATCGATGTCACCACACCGGCCGCAAGCAGCCGATGGCCGTAGACGGATGGCCGCCAGGCGATGATTGGTGGGAATCAAGTTGTTGACGACACGATACCAGAGCGCCGAAACTTCCGTGGGAAGGGCGGAGTTGTTGATATTAGCCCAAACATGGCGCCAAATGACGGATGGTCGTCTGCCCTCCAATTTATGCGGTGTGGGCTGGCCACGAAGTGCATGGTAAAGGCGCCGCGATGTGCGCGCCTTGTCCGTGGCCACTGGGAGGACATAACTGCGGTGGAGATAATAGTCTTTTACCGTCGTCAGCCGGAACGGAATATGCGTCAAACACACCGGTGCACGCGCCGAGTGTGGACGATAACGGTCGAAGAGGACCGCTGTAGTCCCGCCTGGGTCGGCGTCGCGCAAAGTGGCAACACGGTGAATCAGCAGGGCCGCACATTTCCGGGAAAAGTCAATGAGTCCGAGGCCACCATCGACCTTCGGCAGCGTACAAGTCAGCGCATCAACCTTGAACAGCGCATGCCGCCACAAAAGCCAATATACCGCTTGTGATATGGCTCGGCCGATCTGTTTGGGTAGCGTAAGGAGTTGGGCGACATACCATGCCCGTGATAGGAGATAACCATTAATCAGCTGGACGCGTTGATGGAGGTCGAGTCGCCGATCAGCGTGGCTCACGCAAAGGCCTCGGATGCGTGTTAGAAGCCGCCGCCACGTGAGGGTTAACATACGCTGCGGACAGGCAGTCACCTCAAGACCCAAGATACGCTGTTCCCCCACAACGCGGTACCAGGGGCGTTCGACGGTCAACGAACGGGGCCCTAGCGGAAGCAGCACGGTCTTGTTGGGATTTAACTGAGCACCGGAGGCCCGTTCGTAGACGTCGAGGACGCGGCGAACGGAATCGATGTCCCTGGCGTTAGCAACAAACACACCAACGTCGTCGGCGTAGGCCGCACAGCGGAAGGTGACGCCTGGAAGAGCAACACCGTCGACCAACCGGCCAATGTCACGCAGCATGGGGTCTAGCGCTAAGGCAAACAGATACATCGACAAGGGACATCCCTGTCGAACCGACCGTCTGATAGGAATGGGGCGCGATCGGCAACCGTTCACCACGACAGTGGAATTCGCCCCATGCAAGAAGTTGCGGATGATGCGTATGAAGCGCTCCCCAAAACCCATCCGCGACATAACGGCCAGCAGGTAAGGGTGCGAGACTCTGTCAAAGGCACCGGCGAAGTCCAAGGAAAGAATGGCAGCTGAGGTGCGAGTGTCGGCGGTGAGGAGGACAACATCGCGGTACAGGGAAGCGGCGGTGAAGATGTTCCGACGCGAAACGCCACAGGATTGAGTGGGGCAAAGTACCTTAGTCATCGCCTGTTTGAGACGAGAGGCCACACATCGTGCCACCAACTTATAGTCAGTGTTAAGAACAGTGATAGGACGCAGGTCCTGAGCTCTACAGTGGCCAGCCACCTTTGGAATAAGGGCAATACGTCCAGTTAAAAATTCGGCGGGTAAGTCGCATCCAGCGAAAATCTCCTCGCACATTGTGCAGAAACGGTCGCCGAGCAGGTCCCAAAATTGTCGGTAGAACTCATAAGGGAGACCGTCGGGGCCAGGTGACTTGTGTCCCGGACAGGCACGGAGGACAGATGTGAGTTCAGCGAGTGTCAGTGGCTCGGTTAAAGAGCCGCGGTCATGACGATCCAAAGAAGTTGGCACCCCACTGATAAGTGCATGTTGGGCGGCGACGTCGACCTCAACATCCTGGAAGAGGTTGGTGAAATGGTCCGTCAGGTGTTGGAGGACTTCACGGTAGTCTGTGATACGCGTACCATCGTCTGCTTTAAGGCGCAGAATGGCGTTCTTCTTGGCACGAGTTCGTTCAGAGGCAAGGTGATAGATGGATGGCCTCTCGCCTTCAATCAGGTATTCAGAACGACACCGCACCACCATACCGTCGGCTTTCTCCCGAGAGAAGCGAAGGATTTTCGCTTTAATTTTGTTGAGGCGCATGCGGAGCTGATCATACCTGTCAGCAGGAAGAGTCAGGGCGTCAATGAGACACTGCTGATAGAAGGCTAACGTGCTACGTTTCCAGTGGGCGACGTCGCGACTATATTGTCGGAGAACACGTCGCAGCCGGGGTTTCGCACAGCGGATCCACCAAACCACCGTGGTAGGGTACCGGGAAGTGTCCGTGAGACAGTCCTGCCATGTTTTCGTGACAAGAGCACGAAGTTCGGGCATTGGCAGATGAAGGGTATTCATCTTCCAAAAGGTGCCACGAGGAACCGGGGCTGGACCCGCGATACGCAAGGAACACGAGTACGCACAGTGGTCACTAAAGGCCACGGGTATGACTTGGACGGCACAAAGGGCGGGAGTCAAATCAGTCGAGACATAAACACGATCTATACGGCTGGCTCCAGTGGGATAGATGTGGGTAAATTGCGTGTAGGCGGGATGAAAGTGGCGCCACGTGTCAGTAAGGTCAGCCGCTCGAAGGAGTGAAGCGAGCGCTTCACACCGCATAGGCGTCGGGACCTGGTCAACTCCGGCTACCACACAGTTGAAGTCTCCGCCAAAGACAATAGGGCGACGAGCTGCTAAGAAAGGGGGGATATCAGACTGAAAAAGTGTCGTTCTGTCATGCCTGTGGTTAGCACCGGAAGGAGCATAGACATTTAGAAAAAGGACATCTTGAAGGATACATGCAAGGACACGACCATTGGGGAGCGTGGTAACATGGGATGGAGTGAACTCTGATCGGTAGAGCAAAGCAGTACCCCGCCGGGCGTCAGGGTCGATGTTATACAGTGCCTCATAACCAACTAGGTCAGATAGAAAAGGGGCACAAACCTCCTGGAGAAATACCACATCAAACGCACCAAGGCGGAGAAAGTCCTTCAAAGAGCGAAGTTTGACCGGATTGGAGATGGAGTTAATATTGACCGTTAAAAGGGAGAGGGCCCCCGGCGGACGGTCAAAGGCAGGCATGGGAGAGCAACACAGAGGAAATAACGGCAGATAGGGTCACGGCCGTAGGGAAGCAGGTGTGGAAACATCCACATCGGAACCCCGCTATATCACCCCTGATGTGAGAAAATAATACCAAGCAGCTCATGTGGGGAAAGCCCACTCAATCACGCATTTCATCGCCCTCGTCGTCAGCCCAGTTCAGGCCTCCCCCATCGGCAGGGTAGTCCGAGCCAGGCGGCGCAGACGGTTCGGACGCAGTAGGATGTGAAAGGGTACGAGTACGCTGCAGTGGCTGATCGTTACCCAGGTCATGTTTCCGTTTTGCAGGGATCGCTCCCCGATCTCGCAATGAACTGATAAGAGCCTCTAGTTGTCGAGCAGTTTGCCGCATACCGCCCGAGCGGTCAGCGGAAACAGAGCGGGAAACCGAGGAGGCCTGAGAGTCAGTCTCACTGCCGCTTTCAGGGGGACGGAAAACGTCCGCCGCCTCCGCCGATTGGTCTGGGTTCGCCTTCTTGCGTCGATGACGACGGCGGGGGGACTTAGCGTCATCTGCCGGGAGGGGTGGGGTAGGAATAACGACCTCCATCTGTTCTACAGCGACCACATCACTCGCCATAGCGGGCACATCAGCCGCCGCCGGCGGTACCGCCACAACGGGCGCCCGGTCCGGGACGGGTTCGTCAACCGGTGCACTGGGTGCCGGTTGCACTGCATCTAGCGGGGGTGACACGTCAGGCCGCTCAGCGGGACGGCGGGCAGCACCCGCCACTACCTCGCTGAGGAGAGGCACAAGGTCGGTACCAGCAGCGCGTTCCCGCGGCAGTTGCACAGGGCGCCGGCGCGGGCAATCCACGCGGAGATGCTCCGTCGATTGACAAAGGGAGCAAGTCTGCGGTTGCCCAATATAGGTGACCTGGGCCCTGGTACTCGCAATATTTAAATACGACGGTACGTGCTGGCGGAGGTCCATGCGGACACTACGAACGCCGCTGTTGCCTTGGAAGCGGTAGGCACTGCCCCACCTCTCATTCGTGATGCTGAGCACCGTGCCATACCGCGACAAGACACGGCCGATGACTTCATTCGGACACTCAGGGGGTACGTTGAACACCCGCACAGTCCGTATGCCAAACCCAGACGGCACGATTGTCACTGTACCAACACTGCCATCGAAATAGCGGAACGGATGTTCGCCCGCTAGAGCCAGGCCATACTTTTCGTATTGCTCCTGGTTGACGAATTTCACAAATAACGAAAACAAGACGAAATCCAGTTGGAAGGTGTCAACATCATGTTCCGGTACACGTAGATCGCCAAAAATCCATTCTTGTATTTCAAACGCGGTCGGCCGTCTTGCGGCTCTGTCGAACACACACTGAATACTATTCGACCGATTGGTCATGTCACCGCAAAAATGTCAACGACGGAGAAATAAAGAACAAACGAAACCTCGATCGCTATACGCGAGAGGTGACCCAAACCCGCGACAGAGCCCAACAGAACGCTCCGCTCGCCGGGTGCTTCTTAGCCAAAAGGCCGAGAAGCGATAAGGAAAATCCGCAGTGGAAGGGCCTAAATGCTTGCAGCGTGTGCGCTCCACATGTGGGAGTGACACACGGTGGTACGGGCCGATATGGCAACAGGCGACCGTCGAAAACATGGCAAAAGCGAGTGCCGGAAGGAACGACATTTCACGAGAGCACTCATCAACAGCCCAGTACTAGCCTCCATGTCGAAGAGTAAACTGCGACTCCCATTTGAACGCCGCTAGCTGCCAGGGCAGCGGAGAAGCCGTGACGCCGCCCCACAGCAGCGCCAGGCCGGCGCGAGCTAGACCGTCGCGAGGCCGGCGCGAGCTACACCTAGCCGAGTGCTTACATCGTCCACCGCCAACTGCATATATGTGTGTGTGTGTGTGTGTACACACGTATTCTGCGTGCGTGCGGCGGCGGCGGCGGCGGCGGCGACACGACGACGTTCGCGAGGAGCTAAGGTCATAACTCTAAAAAATTTATTTAAAATTATCTGTGGCCGGACCATAAGAGACGCCAACGAGGCATCCGAAGGCACTGTCCTGTGCCCCCATAAATTACCAGCCTAGTGTAATGCGGCTGCAAGAGCGGTCAAGCACACAGCAAAAAAAAAAAAAAAAAAAAAAAAAGTACTTAAGATAATCTAAATTAATTAAAACAATACGTGGTGTGTAAGCAGCTAACTACTGGGGACATCGACATCTACGACAAGTTTTGTCACCAGCTGAATATCTGATCACTGCAGAATATTAACCCATTTCAGGCTATGTTTTAATTAATTTTAGGTGGGCCGATCCCGGCGGTACTGCAATGCCGGGCCAACCCGCGACAGAGGTGGAGCAAGCCCCTAGCACTCCGTCATGAGCCAAAAATGAGTTTAATATTCTGGTCCTGCGATGCAGGACGTATCAGATACTAAGCTGATAAGAACAGATACTACACTTTTTTTTTTTTTTTTTTTTATACTACACTTTTTTTTTTTTTTTTTTTTATTGGGCCTCCTTCCTCCCCTATAGCCCTTCCTTGTCCTCTCCAAATTTGCCGCCATCCTCGTGTGTCAACGCAGCACGTTAAGCTGTGTGCTGGTAGTGACAAGTCTTATTGCCAGAAATGAAAATAAAAATAAACAGAGGCACACTCTGCTATGCCACATGGAACGTCGACACAATACTCAGAAACACACCTCACTCTGCAGGTGTGAAGCAATTGGTTGTTTTGAACTAAAAGAAATAAAGAAATAAAGTCATAAATGAAGGCAAAGTAAAACCAGGGACGGCAGGACACACAAATGAAACGGAACTGGCGAGATAATCCCATCGCCCATAGAATTAACGAAGGAAAATCCTCTAAGAACATTACTTGTTTTCCAATTTTCCCAGAATTACTCATAAATGTTTTCTCAATTCCCAGGGAACCAATTGTCAAATCAGTTGTATCACAGAATAGCCTACGCCAGTGATGCCCAGAAGGCCAATGCCAAATTTAGGGTATACTAGGTGCTTTAGTTAACCCTGAACACCTTTTGGTATCCATGAATCATGGCAACCTTCAAAAATCGAGCAAAGGTATTGGTGTATGTCCGTTCAGATTCCATCAGACGATGCTGGCTCCACAGGTAATCCATGAAGGTGACAGCATCGGTGAGGGAAAGGTCATAGATCGTGAAAATGGTGTGGCCCAAGAGCCACACCATTGCGTTACGTCGCGTCCGGGGGTTGGTTTGAAGATCAGGGGTAAGGAACCAGTCGATGGATACATTGTCCGGTGTCGTCCCACCAATCAGCGCTAAGAGCCCACGGGCAAGGTCCCACACTTCCGTGACGAGGGGGCAGAGGAGACGGTGTTCTCTGGTATCGATGTCACCACACCGGCCGCAAGCAGCCGATGGCCGTAGACGGATGGCCGCCAGGCGATGATTGGTGGGAAGTAAGTTGTTGACGACACGATACCAGAGCGCCGAAACTTCCGTGGGAAGGGCGGAGTTGTTGATATTAGCCCAAACATGGCGCCAAATGACGGATGGTCGTCTACCCTCCAATTTATGCGGTGTGGGCTGGCCGCGAAGTGCATGGTAAAGGCGCCGCGATGTGCGCGCCTTGTCTGTGGCCACTGGGAGGACATAACTGCGGTGGAGATAATAGTCTTTTACCGTCGTCAGCCGGAACGGAATATGCGTCAAACACACCGGTGCACGCGCCGAGTGTGGACGATAACGGTCGAAGAGGACCGCCGTAGTCCCGCCTGGGTCGGCGTCGCGCAAAGTGGCAACACGGTGAATCAGCAGGGCCGCACATTTCCGGGAAAAGTCAATGAGGCCGAGGCCACCATCGACCTTCGGCAGCGTACAAGTCAGCGCATCAACCTTGAACAGCGCATGCCGCCACAAAAGCCAATATACCGCTTGTGATATGGCTCGGCCGATCTGTTTGGGTAGCGTAAGGAGTTGGGCGACGTACCATGCCCGTGATAGGAGATAACCATTAATCAGCTGGACGCGTTGATGGAGGTCGAGTCGCCGATCAGCGTGGCTCACGCAAAGGCCTCGGATGCGTGTTAGAAGCCGCCGCCACGTGAGGGTTAACATACGCTGCGGAAAGGCAGTCACCTCAAGACCCAAGATACGCTGTTCCCCCACAACGCGGTACCAGGGGCGTTCGACGGTCAACGAACGGGGCCCTAGCGGAAGCAGCACGGTCTTGTTGGGATTTAACTGAGCACCGGAGGCCCGTTCGTAGACGTCGAGGACGCGGCGAACGGAATCGATGTCCCTGGCGTTAGCAACAAACACACCAACGTCGTCGGCGTAGGCCGCACAGCGGAAGGTGACGCCTGGAAGAGCGACACCGTCGACCAACCGGCCAATGTCACGCAACACGGGGTCTAGCGCTAAGGCAAACAGATACATCGACAAGGGACATCCCTGTCGAACCGACCGTCTGATAGGAATGGGGCGCGACCGGCAACCGTTTACCACGATAGTGGAATTCGCCCCATGCAAGAAGTTGCGGATGATGCGTATGAAGCGCTCCCCAAAACCCATCCGCGACATAACGGCCAGCAGGTAAGGGTGCGAGACTCTGTCAAAGGCACCGGCGAAGTCCAAGGAAAGAATGGCAGCTGAGGTGCGAGTGTCGGCGGTGAGGAGGACAGCATCGCGGTACAGGGAAGCGGCGGTGAAGATGTTCCGACGCGAAACGCCACAGGATTGAGTGGGGCAAAGTACCTTAGTCATCGCCTGTTTGAGACGAGAGGCCACACATCGTGCCACCAACTTATAGTCAGTGTTAAGAACAGTGATAGGACGCAGGTCCTGAGCTCGACAGTGGCCAGTCACCTTTGGAATAAGGGCAATACGTCCAGTTAAAAATTCGGCGGGTAAGTCGCATCCAGCGAAAATCTCCTCGCACATTGTGCAGAAACGGTCACCGAACAGGTCCCAAAATTGTCGGTAGAACTCATAAGGGAGACCGTCGGGGCCAGGTGACTTGTGTCCCGGACAGGCACGGAGGACAGATGTGAGTTCAGCGAGTGTCAGTGGCTCGGTGAAAGAGCCGCGGTCATGACGATCCAAAGAAGTTGGCACCCCACTGATAAGTGCATGTTGTGCGGCGACGTCGACCTCAACATCCTGGAAGAGGTTGGTGAAATGGTCCGTCAGGTGTTGGAGGACTTCACGGTAGTCTGTGATACGCGTACCATCGTCTGCTTTAAGGCGCAGAATGGCGTTCTTCTTGGCACGAGTTCGTTCAGAGGCAAGGTGATAGATGGATGGCCTCTCGCCTTCAATCAGGTATTCAGAACGACACCGCACCACCATACCGTCGGCTTTCTCCCGAGAGAAGCGAAGGATTTTCGCTTTAATTTTGTTGAGGCGCATGCGGAGCTGATCATACCTGTCAGCAGGAAGAGTCAGGGCGTCAATGAGACACTGCTGATAGAAGGCTAACGTGCTACGTTTCCAGTGGGCGACGTCGCGACTATATTGTCGGAGAACACGTCGCAGCCGGGGTTTCGCACAGCGGATCCACCAAACCACCGTGGTAGGGTACCGGGAAGTGTCCGTGAGACAGTCCTGCCATGTTTTCGTGACAAGAGCACGAAGTTCGGGCATTGGCAGATGAAGGGTATTCATCTTCCAAAAGGTGCCACGAGGAACCGGGGCTGGACCCGCGATACGCAAGGAACACGAGTACGCACAGTGGTCACTAAAGGCCACGGGTATGACTAGGACGGCACAAAGGGCGGGAGTCAAATCAGTCGAGACATAAACACGATCTATACGGCTGGCTCCAGTGGGATAGATGTGGGTAAATTGCGTGTAGGCGGGATGAAAGTGGCGCCACGTGTCAGTAAGGTCAGCCGCTCGAAGGAGTGAAGCGAGCGCTTCACACCGCATAGGCGTCGGGACCTGGTCAACTCCGGCTACCACACAGTTGAAGTCTCCGCCAAAGACAATAGGGCGACGAGCTGCTAAGAAAGGGGGGATATCAGACTGAAAAAGTGTCGTTCTGTCATGCCTGTGGTTAGCACCGGAAGGAGCATAGACATTTAGAAAAAGGACATCTTGAAGGATACATGCAAGGACACGACCGTTGGGGAGCGTGGTAACATGGGATGGAGTGAACTCTGATCGGTAGAGCAAAGCAGTACCCCGCCGGGCGTCAGGGTCGATGTTATACAGTGCCTCATAACCAACTAGGTCAGATAGAAAAGGGGCACAAACCTCCTGGAGAAATACCACATCAAACGCACCAAGGCGGAGAAAGTCCTTCAAAGAGCGAAGTTTGACCGGATTGGAGATGGAGTTAATATTGACCGTTAAAAGGGAGAGGGCTCCCGGCGGACGGTCAAAGGCAGGCATGGGAGAGCAACACAGAGGAAATAACGGCAGATAGAGTCACGGCCGTAGGGAAGCAGGTGTGGAAACATCCACATCGGAACCCCGCTATAGCACCCCGGATGTGAGAAAATAATACCAAGCAGCTCATGTGGGGAAAGCCCACTCAATCACGCATTTCATCGCCCTCGTCGTCAGCCCAGTTCAGGCCTCCCCCATCGGCAGGATAGTCCGAGCCAGGCGGCGCAGACGGTTCGGACGCAGTAGGATGTGAAAGGGTACGAGTACGCTGCAGTGGCTGATCGCTACCCTGGTCATGTTTCCGTTTTGCAGGGATCGCTCCCCGATCTCGCGATGAACTGATAAGAGCCTCTAGTTGTCGAGCAGTTTGCCGCATACCGCCCGAGCGGTCAGCGGAAACAGAGCGGGAAACCGAGGAGGCCTGAGAGTCAGTCTCACTGCCGCTTTCAGGGGGACGGAAAACGTCCGCCGCCTCCGCCGATTGGTCTGGGTTCGCCTTCTTGCGTCGATGACGACGGCGGGGGGACTTAGCGTCATCTGCTGGGAGGGGCGGGGTAGGAATAACGACCTCCATCTGTTCTACAGCGACCACATCACTCGCCATAGCGGGCACATCAGCTGCCGCCGGCGGTACCGCCACAACGGGCGCCCGGTCCGGGACGGGGTCGTCAACCGGTGCACTGGGTGCCGGTTGCACTGCATCTGGCGGGGGTGACACGTCAGGCCGCTCAGCGGGACGGCGGGCAGCACCCGCCACTACCTCGCTGAGGAGAGGCACAAGGTCGGTACCAGCAGCGCGTTCCCGCGGCAGTTGCACAGGGCGCCGGCGCGGGCAATCCACGCGGAGATGCTCCGTCGATTGACAAAGGGAGCAAGTCTGCGGTTGCCCAATATAGGTGACCTGGGCCCTGGTACTCGCAATATTTAAATACGACGGTACGTGCTGGCGGAGGTCCATGCGGACACTACGAACGCCGCTGTTGCCCTGGAAGCGGTAGGCACTGCCCCACCTCTCATTCGTGATGCTGAGCACCGTGCCATACCGCGACAAGACACGGCCGATGACTTCATTCGGACACTCAGGGGGTACGTTGAACACCCGCACAGTCCGTATGCCAAACCCAGACGGCACGATTGTCACTGTACCAACACTGCCATCGAAATAGCGGAACGGATGTTCGCCCGCTAGAGCCAGGCCATACTTTTCGTATTGCTCCTGGTTGACGAATTTCACAAATAACGAAAACAAGACGAAATCCAGTTGGAAGGTGTCAACATCATGTTCCGGTACACGTAGATCGCCAAAAATCCATTCTTGTATTTCAAACGCGGTCGGCCGTCTTGCGGCTCTGTCGAACACACACTGAATACTATTCGACCGATTGGTCATGTCACCGCAAAAATGTCAACGACGGAGAAATAAAGAACAAACGAAACCTCGATCGCTATACGCGAGAGGTGACCCAAAACCCGCGACAGAGCCCAACAGAACGCTCCGCTCGCGGGGTGCTTCTTAGCCAAAAGGCCGAGAAGCGATAAGGAAAATCCGCAGTGGAAGGGCCTAAATGCTTGCAGCGTGTGCGCTCCACATGTGGGAGTGACACACGGTGGTACGGGCCGATATGGCAACAGGCGACCGTCGAAAACATGGCAAAAGCGAGTGCCGGAAGGAACGACATTTCACGAGAGCACTCATCAACAGCCCAGTACTAGCCTCCATGTCGAAGAGTAAACTGCGACTCCCATTTGAACGCCGCTAGCTGCCAGGGCAGCGGAGAAGCCGTGACGCCGCCCCGCAGCAGCGCCAGGCCGGCGCGAGCTAGACCGTCGCGAGGCCGGCGCGAGCTACACCTAGCCGAGTGCTTACATCGTCCACCGCCAACTGCATATGTGTGTGTGTACACACGTATTCTGCGTGCGTGCGGCGGCGGCGGCGACACGACGACGTTCGCGAGGAGCTAAGGTCATAACTCCAAAAAATTTATTTAAAATTATCTGTGGCCGGACCATAAGAGACGCCAACGAGGCATCCGAAGGCACTGTCCTGTGCCCCCATAAATTACCAGCCTAGTGTAATGCGGCTGCAAGAGCGGTCAAGCACACAGCAAAAAAAAAAAAAAAAAAAAAAAAAAAAAAAAGTACTTAAGATAATCTAAATTAATTAAAACAATACGTGGTGTGTAAGCAGCTAACTACTGGGGACATCGACATCTACGACAAGTTTTGTCACCAGCTGAATATCTGATCACTGCAGAATATTAACCCATTTCAGGCTATGTTTTAATTAATTTTAGGTGGGCCGATCCCGGCGGTACTGCAATGCCGGGCCAACCCGCGACAGAGGTGGAGCAAGCCCCTAGCACTCCGTCATGAGCCAAAAATGAGTTTAATATTCTGGTCCTGCGATGCAGGACGTATCAGATACTAAGCTGATAAGAACAGATACTACACTTTTTTTTTTTTTTTTTTTTTTTTTTGGGCCTCCTTCCTCCCCTATAGCCCTTCCTTGTCCTCTCCAAATTTGCCGCCATCCTCGTGTGTCAACGCAGCACGTTTAGCTGTGTGCTGGTAGTGACAAGCCTTATTGCCAGAAAGTGAAAATAAAAATAAACAGAGGCACACTCTGCTATGCCACATGGACGTCGACACAATACTCAGAAACACACCTCACTCTGCAGGTGTGAAGCAATTGGTGGTTTTGAACTAAAAGAAATAAAGAAATAAAGACATAAATGAATTCAAAGTAAAACCAGGGACGGCAGGACACACAAATGAAACGGAACTGGCGAGATAATCCCATCGCCCATAGAATTAACGAAGGAAATCCTCTAAGAACATTACTTGTTTTCCCAATTTTCCCAGAATTACTCATAAATGTGTTCTCAATTCCCAGGGAACCAATTGTCAAATCAGTTGCATCACAGAATAGCCTACGCCAGTGATGCCCAGAAGGCCAATGCCAAATTTAGGGTATACTAGGTGCTTTAGTTAACCCTGAACACCTTTTGGTATCCATGAATCATGGCAACCTTCAAAAATCGAGCAAAGGTATTGGTGTATGTCCGTTCAGATTCCATCAGACGATGCTGGCTCCACAGGTAATCCATGAAGGTGACAGCATCGGTGAGGGAAAGGTCATAGATCGTGAAAATGGTGTGGCCCAAGAGCCACACCATTGCGTTACGTCGCGTCCGGGGGTTGGTTTGAAGATCAGGGGTAAGGAACCAGTCGATGGATACATTGTCCGGTGTCGTCCCACCAATCAGCGCTAAGAGCCCACGGGCAAGGTCCCACACTTCCGTGACGAGGGGGCAGAGGAGACGGTGTTCTCTGGTATCGATGTCACCACACCGGCCGCAAGCAGCCGATGGCCGTAGACGGATGGCCGCCAGGCGATGATTGGTGGGAATCAAGTTGTTGACGACACGATACCAGAGCGCCGAAACTTCCGTGGGAAGGGCGGAGTTGTTGATATTAGCCCAAACATGGCGCCAAATGACGGATGGTCGTCTGCCCTCCAATTTATGCGGTGTGGGCTGGCCGCGAAGTGCATGGTAAAGGCGCCGCGATGTGCGCGCCTTGTCCGTGGCCACTGGGAGAACATAACTGCGGTGGAGATAATAGTCGTTTACCGTCGTCAGCCGGAACGGAATATGCGTCAAACACACCGGTGCACGCGCCGAGTGTGGACGATAAAGGTCGAAGAGGGCCGCTGTAGTCCCGCCTGGGTCGGCGTCGCGCAAAGTGGCAACACGGTGAATCAGCAGGGCCGCACATTTCCGGGAAAAGTCAATGAGGCCGAGGCCACCATCGACCTTCGGCAGCGTACAAGTCAGCGCATCAACCTTGAACAGCGCATGCCGCCACAAAAGCCAATATACCGCTTGTGATATGGCTCGGCCGATCTGTTTGGGTAGCGTAAGGAGTTGGGCGACATACCATGCCCGTGATAGGAGATAACCATTAATCAGCTGGACGCGTTGATGGAGGTCGAGTCGCCGATCAGCGTGGCTCATGCAAAGGCCTCGGATGCGTGTTAGAAGCCGCCGCCACGTGAGGGTTAACATACGCTGCGGACAGGCAGTCACCTCAAGACCCAAGATACGCTGTTCCCCCACAACGCGGTACCAGGGGCGTTCGACGGTCAACGAACGGGGCCCTAGCGGAAGCAGCACGGTCTTGTTGGGATTTAACTGAGCACCGGAGGCCCGTTCGTAGACGTCGAGGACGCGGCGAACGGAATCGATGTCCCTGGCGTTAGCAACAAACACACCAACGTCGTCGGCGTAGGCCGCACAGCGGAAGGTGACGCCTGGAAGAGCGACACCGTCGACCAACCGGCCAATGTCACGCAACACGGGGTCTAGCGCTAAGGCAAACAGATACATCGACAAGGGACATCCCTGTCGAACCGACCGTCTGATAGGAATGGGGCGCGACCGGCAACCGTTCACCACGACAGTGGAATTCGCCCCATGCAAGAAGTTGCGGATGATGCGTATGAAGCGCTCCCCAAAACCCATCCGCGACATAACGGCCAGCAGGTAAGGGTGCGAGACTCTGTCAAAGGCACCGGCGAAGTCCAAGGAAAGAATGGCAGCTGAGGTGCGAGTGTCGGCGGTGAGGAGGACAACATCGCGGTACAGGGAAGCGGCGGTGAAGATGTTCCGACGTGAAACGCCACAGGATTGAGTGGGGCAAAGTACCTTAGTCATCGCCTGTTTGAGACGAGAGGCCACACATCGTGCCACCAACTTATATTCAGTGTTAAGAACAGTGATAGGACGCAGGTCCTGAGCTCGACAGTGGCCAGTCACCTTTGGAATAAGGGCAATACGTCCAGTTAAAAATTCGGCGGGTAAGTCGCATCCAGCGAAAATCTCCTCGCACATTGTGCAGAAACGGTCGCCGAGCAGGTCCCAAAATTGTCGGTAGAACTCATAAGGGAGACCGTCGGGGCCAGGTGACTTGTGTCCCGGACAGGCACGGAGGACAGATGTGAGTTCAGCGAGTGTCAGTGGCTCGGTTAAAGAGCCGCGGTCATGACGATCCAAAGAAGTTGGCACCCCACTGATAAGTGCATGTTGTGCGGCGACGTCGACCTCAACATCCTGGAAGAGGTTGGTGAAATGGTCCGTCAGGTGTTGGAGGACTTCACGGTAGTCTGTGATACGCTTACCATCGTCTGCTTTAAGGCGCAGAATGGCGTTCTTCTTGGCACGAGTTCGTTCAGAGGCAAGGTGATAGATGGATGGCCTCTCGCCTTCAATCAGGTATTCAGAACGACACCGCACCACCATACCGTCGGCTTTCTCCCTAGAGAAGCGAAGGATTTTCGCTTTAATTTTGTTGAGGCGCATGCGGAGCTGATCATACCTGTCAGCAGGAAGAGTCAGGGCGTCAATGAGACACTGCTGATAGAAGGCTAACGTGCTACGTTTCCAGTGGGCGACGTCGCGACTATATTGTCGGAGAACACGTCGCAGCCGGGGTTTCGCACAGCGGATCCACCAAACCACCGTGGTAGGGTACCGGGAAGTGTCCGTGAGACAGTCCTGCCATGTTTTCGTGACAAGAGCACGAAGTTCGGGCATTGGCAGATGAAGGGTATTCATCTTCCAAAAGGTGCCACGAGGAACCGGGGCTGGACCCGCGATACGCAAGGAACACGAGTACGCACAGTGGTCACTAAAGGCCACGGGTATGACTTGGACGGCACAAAGGGCGGGAGTCAAATCAGTCGAGACATAAACACGATCTATACGGCTGGCTCCAGTGGGATAGATGTGGGTAAATTGCGTGTAGGCGGGATGAAAGTGGCGCCACGTGTCAGTAAGGTCAGCTGCTCGAAGGAGTGAAGCGAGCGCTTCACACCGCATAGGCGTCGGGACCTGGTCAACTTCGGCTACCACACAGTTGAAGTCTCCGCCAAAGACAATAGGGCGACGAGCTGCTAAGAAAGGGGGGATATCAGACTGAAAAAGTGTCGTTCTGTCATGCCTGTGGTTAGCACCGGAAGGAGCATAGACATTTAGAAAAAGGACATCTTGAAGGATACATGCAAGGACACGACCGTTGGGGAGCGTGGTAACATGGGATGGAGTGAACTCTGATCGGTAGAGCAAAG
>NC_064619.1:663555791-663558291 GCF_023898315.1 Schistocerca nitens
CCGGGAAAAGTCAATGAGGCCGAGGCCACCATCGACCTTCGGCAGCGTACAAGTCAGCGCATCAACCTTGAACAGCGCATGCCGCCACAAAAGCCAATATACCGCTTGTGATATGGCTCGGCCGATCTGTTTGGGTAGCGTAAGGAGTTGGGCGACATACCATGCCCGTGATAGGAGATAACCATTAATCAGCTGGACGCGTTGATGGAGGTCGAGTCGCCGATCAGCGTGGCTCACGCAAAGGCCTCGGATGCGTGTTAGAAGCCGCCGCCACGTGAGGGTTAACATACGCTGCGGACAGGCAGTCACCTCAAGACCCAAGATACGCTGTTCCCCCACAACGCGGTACCAGGGGCGTTCGACGGTCAACGAACGGGGCCCTAGCGGAAGCAGCACGGTCTTGTTGGGATTTAACTGAGCACCGGAGGCCCGTTCGTAGACGTCGAGGACGCGGCGAGCGGAATCGATGTCCCTGGCGTTAGCAACAAACACACCAACGTCGTCGGCGTAGGCCGCACAGCGGAAGGTGACGCCTGGAAGAGCGACACCGTCGACTAACCGGCCAATGTCACGCAGCACGGGGTCTAGGGCTAAGGCAAACAGATACATCGACAAGGGACATCCCTGTCGAACCGACCGTCTGATAGGAATGGGGCGCGACCGGCAACCGTTCACCACGACAGTGGAATTCGCCCCATGCAAGAAGTTGCGGATGATGCGTATGAAGCGCTCCCCAAAACCCATCCGCGACATAACGGCCAGCAGGTAAGGGTGCGAGACTCTGTCAAAGGCACCGGCGAAGTCCAAGGAAAGAATGGCAGCTGAGGTGCGAGTGTCGGCGGTGAGGAGGATAACATCGCGGTATAGGGAAGCGGCGGTGAAGATGTTCCGACGCGAAACGCCACAGGATTGAGTGGGGCAAAGTACCTTAGTCATCGCCTGTTTGAGACGAGAGGCCACACATCGTGCCACCAACTTATAGTCAGTGTTAAGAACAGTGATAGGACGCAGGTCCTGAGCTCGACAGTGGCCAGTCACCTTTGGAATAAGGGCAATACGTCCAGTTAAAAATTCGGCGGGTAAGTCGCATCCAGCGAAAATCTCCTCGCACATTGTGCAGAAACGGTCGCCGAGCAGGTCCCAAAATTGTCGGTAGAACTCATAAGGGAGACCGTCGGGGCCAGGTGACTTGTGTCCCGGACAGGCACGGAGGACAGATGTGAGTTCAGCGAGTGTCAGTGGCTCGGTTAAAGAGCCGCGGTCATGACGATCCAAAGAAGTTGGCACCCCACTGATAAGTGCATGTTGTGCGGCGACGTCGACCTCAACATCCTGGAAGAGGTTGGTGAAATGGTCCGTCAGGTGTTGGAGGACTTCACGGTAGTCTGTGATACGCTTACCATCGTCTGCTTTAAGGCGCAGAATGGCGTTCTTCTTGGCACGAGTTCGTTCAGAGGCAAGGTGATAGATGGATGGCCTCTCGCCTTCAATCAGGTATTCAGAACGACACCGCACCACCATACCGTCGGCTTTCTCCCGAGAGAAGCGAAGGATTTTCGCTTTAATTTTGTTGAGGCGCATGCGGAGCTGATCATACCTGTCAGCAGGAAGAGTCAGGGCGTCAATGAGACACTGCTGATAGAAGGCTAACGTGCTACGTTTCCAGTGGGCGACGTCGCGACTATATTGTCGGAGAACACGTCGCAGCCGGGGTTTCGCACAGCGGATCCACCAAACCACCGTGGTAGGGTACCGGGAAGTGTCCGTGAGACAGTCCTGCCATGTTTTCGTGACAAGAGCACGAAGTTCGGGCATTGGCAGATGAAGGGTATTCATCTTCCAAAAGGTGCCACGAGGAACCGGGGCTGGACCCGCGATACGCAAGGAACACGAGTACGCACAGTGGTCACTAAAGGCCACGGGTATGACTTGGACGGCACAAAGGGCGGGAGTCAAATCAGTCGAGACATAAACACGATCTATACGGCTGGCTCCAGTGGGATAGATGTGGGTAAATTGCGTGTAGGCGGGATGAAAGTGGCGCCACGTGTCAGTAAGGTCAGCCGCTCGAAGGAGTGAAGCGAGCGCTTCACACCGCATAGGCGTCGGGACCTGGTCAACTCCGGCTACCACACAGTTGAAGTCTCTGCCAAAGACAATAGGGCGACGAGCTGCTAAGAAAGGGGGGATATCAGACTGAAAAAGTGTCGTTCTGTCATGCCTGTGGTTAGCACCGGAAGGAGCATAGACATTTAGAAAAAGGACATCTTGAAGGATACATGCAAGGACACGACCATTGGGGAGCGTGGTAGCATGGGATGGAGTGAACTCTGATCGGTAGAGCAAAGCAGTACCCCGCCGGGCGTCAGGGTCGATGTTATACAGTGCCTCATAACCAACTAGGTCAGATAGAAAAGGGGCACAAACCTCCTGGAGAAATACCACATCAAACGCACCAAGGCGGAGAAAGTCCTTCAAAGAGCGAAGTTTGACCGGATTG